>NW_017728925.1:15096188-15098872 GCF_001723895.1 Crocodylus porosus
CCTCCTTAATAAACTTTTCTAAGATCTTCCCCAGGATAGAAGTCAGGCTAATGGGCCTGTAGTTAGCCGGATCCACTTTCCTCCCTTTCTTGAAGATCGGCACCACATTGGTCTTCTTCCGGTCTTCGGGCACTACACCAGAGCGCCAGGAGCTCTCGAAGACCCGTGCCATCACCCAGATCTCCCTGTCCCATATCACATCTACCCGAAGAATCTCAGGTTTTGAAATGTTCTTTATACAAATAAAAGTTGTGGGGGGGATTAGCTTAAGGAGGCCGGTTTGGCTATGTGCCGAGTGACTGTGAACAGGGCCATGAATACACTGAAAAGAAAAAAGGGAGTTTTGAACTTAAAACCACCCTAGACAGTGGCATGTAGGCGACATGGTTGTAGTGTGACCCCACCGATTGATTTGCTGCTGGCTTCTACCGCAGCTGCTGGACGCCTTTGAAGTGCTGACGCTTGGCTGGGAAACCTGGACAGGGAGGATAATGACCAAATTTAGACCGTTGAAAAATGTCCTCCAGCCAGAGAAGCAGGGTCAGTTAGGAAGCACCAAAGCATGTGAAAATCATGCTTTCCTTGCATCGCAGAGGGGCTTGTTTGCCCCACTTTAATCCGAATGAGTTGGACCCGCCTTGAGCACAGGGACATTCAGACGATGATCAGTCGCTGCTGTGATGCTCTGGCTCCTCAGCCGGCCCCGTTGCACTGTGCCCTGCGTGCACGCAACCCGAAATGATCATGCCCCGAAGAGGTGAAGAGATGGGAGGCAGGAGGGGGCTGGGCTGTAGTGGCTCTGGGGTAAGACGGTGGGAGACTGGGTAACACCAACAGGACTGGGCCCCACCTTGGAAGCTGATAGATATTGGGAGTGATGCCTTCCAGACCGGAGCAAACAGAGAAGCAATTTGGGTTGAGCCAGTGCGGCAAACCCTCATCCCCATCCCTGATGCTATGACCCCCTCCTTTTTGATCTTGGGCAAAGGGCTTTAAATTATCCACGACTCGATTTCCCCCACGCAGAACAGGGCTCATCACTGTGCCTTGCAAGGCAAATGATCCCGTCTTTACAAAAAGCTTCGAAGGAGGAAGATTGCTCACTGTCAGGGTGCGATGGCTAATCACATCTCTCTTTGTCTCAGCAACATTTTTTTTTTTAATTTTTCCTCTGACCTTCATGCGCAAAATAAATCCCGCAGCTCTCACTTTATGATATGTTCAGGACGATGGCAAAGGAGGGAGAGACAGTTGCCCTCTCTAGACCGCCTGTGTCATTCATTGACCTTTGAGCACAGTACATACGCTACCTGCTGGGCTCTAGGCAATTATCACCTTCAGAAATGATGCTGAAGAAATTCCCCCTGAAGGACCCTTTTTATTTCTCTGGCTGGTTTACCATTAACTGTTTTTTGGCGTTTGTTTGGGGTTTTTTGTACACATGGCAATAAAAAGCTATTCTCTCCCTTCTGTGTTTTTTTTACAGCTTGTACTTGGGTGAGTAAGAAGTATAAAGTTAAATGCACTGCACGCTGCTCTTCAGACCCCGTGAGCTCCAAAAAGTTGTTTCTTCAGAGCCCAGCTTTTATCCCGACCGGCCATGTCTCGACATGACATGCTTTCCTGCGCAGCACGCTAATCTACTGCACAGTAAAGCATCGCCGTCTATATGTGCAGGCACCTCCTGCACGGCAAATTAGTGTACTGCACAATAAATTTACTGCCTGCATATAAGTAAAGCCAAATAAAATTGAATGAATTGCATGTGTAGATGTGCCCACTGGGGGAAATGCACGGAGAAGGTGGATGAACAGGGTACTAGCATGTTCTGAGTGTTGCTCCACAGAGCCCTGTGAAAGCTAGACTTCCCCATCCTGCAAAGTTTCCCCAATACACCTCAAGCTTGATCTACAATATTGCCTGCTAATCCAGTCCTGGGTCATCCTGCCCTTGGCCTCTCTGTATAGCCGCTTGCCCCATAGTAAAATGAAGTGGTGAAGATGGTATTTAATAACGGAATATCCCTGAGTGAAGGACTTGCTGTCTGTAAAGTGCTTGATTTCTTCAGATCAGGCCATGGTCTTTATTTAATATTGCAGTCACAGATGGAGATCTCGCCTGAGACTGGAGGTCTGCATTGCCCACAGATGCCATTAAAGCAGGTGCCACCCCAGGGAGCCTATGGTCAAAATAGGCTAAAGAAAGGAAGTACTGTGCCCATTCTACACATGGGAAACTGAGGCATGGAGAAAGGGAAAGATTGGCCCAAGGTCACCCAGGAAGCAGGTGGTGGCTTTGGCAACTGAACCCCCATCACCCAAGCCCCAGCTCAGCGCCTTAGCTGTTTGTAGTTTCATAGTTTCTAGGGTCGGAAGGGACCTGAGCAGATCTTCGAGTCCGACCCCCTGCCGTGGCAGGAAGAATACGGGGGTCAAACGACCCCAGCAAGATGTGCATCTAACCTCCTCTTAACACCCCCAGGGTAGGAGCCTGCACCACTTCTCTCAGAAGTCGGTCCCAGACCCTAGCCGCCATGACCGTGAAGTCGCGCCTCCTGATATCTAGCCTAAACCTCCCCTCTGCCAGCTTGTAACTGTTATTCCTGGTCACTCCTGGCGGTGCTCGGGGGAACAGTGACCCCCGCAGTGCCTGCTGATCCCCCTGACTAGTTTGTAACAGGCCAC
>NW_017728925.1:15098883-15132573 GCF_001723895.1 Crocodylus porosus
TCCAAGCAGATGTCCAGGAAGTTCAGGTCCCCCATGACTACCACATCCTCAGCCTTCACTGCCTCTGTGAGCTGACCCAGGAATTCCTGGTCAAGCTCTTCTCCCTGGTTGGGAGGTCTGTAGTAGACTCCCACCGCTAAGTCCCTTTCCCCTCGACTGCCTTGTACTCTAACCCAAAGCACTTCAGAGTGCCCCTCCCCTGACTCCCACAGCTAATTGACGAGGATGTGCATTCCTCCTTAATATACAGCGCCACGCCCCCACCTCTCTTTCCTATCCTGTCCCTCCTGTACAGCCTATAGCCCTTGACATTCACCGCCCAGTCATGCGTTGCACCCCACCACGTTTCCGTGATCCCCACTATGTCCGGGCTGGTGTCAGCCAGCAGGAGGGTGAGCTCCTCCTGCTTGTTGCCCATGCTACGAGCGTTTGTGTAGAGGCATTTGAGGCCTCCCGTGGATGTGTGCACTGCCCCCCTGGTCCCAGCATTGCCCCGGCCCCATTGCTTACCTGTTTGCTCGCTTCGCTCGTTGGGCTGGGCTGGGCTGTAGTTGTGGGTGCTGTTTGGTCTGGCACCCTGATGTTTCCTCCGCCCTCATCTTCCCCCGACGAGCCCAGTTTAAAGCCCGCCGGAGGAGGTCCGCCAACCTAGAAGAGAACACGCGCTTACTTGTAGGGGAAAGGTGGAGCCCGTCCCACCCCAGCATGTCCCTCGTCGTGATGTGCCGGTCGTGGCTGAGGAAGCCAAAGCCGGCCTCGAAGCGCCATTCCTGCAGCCGCCGGTTGGCCTCCGCGATGCACGTTTCATGCCGTCTGCCTCGTCCGCTCACTGGCAGGATAGAAGAGAAAACCACCTGTGCGCCCATCTCCTTCAGCACGCACCCCAGAGCGTGGTAGTCCTCCACCAGGCGATCAGGGGTGCTCCTGGCCGCATCACTAGTGCCCACGTGGACTAGGACCATGGGGTAATAATCGGTGGGCCGGATTATGGTCTGGAGCATCCATTTCACATCCTGAATCCTCGCTCCGGGTAGGCAGTAGACCTCACGTGCCGAGGGGTTTAGACCAGCCTTGATTTCTGCAAAGGGACGTGTAAGCCTCATAATCTGGCAACTTTTTTTAAATACCTGTTTCCATTTGCCACCTTCTCCAGTTTCATCAGTTGAATTAAATAACAGCAGAGAGGGGCTTGAATGAACCTGCCCAATTCAGACATCATCCCCATTGTGGCACATGGATGCACACAGCACCCTTTATACCCTTTTGCTCCAAAAAAGCGCCGACCCAACCTGCTGGAGATGCTTCCCAGACAAGTTTCCACTCCCCCTCCAGCTTTGGCACTGACCTCTGAACCATATTGCAATGCAACTTGATGTGATGGCCCGCTGGCAGGGAGCTCCTTTGGGCACCATGCCTATCCTCTTTCACTGGGGCCAGGCAGAGGTGCCACAGCGTGTCCCCGAAGTTGCCAGCAGCCTTCAAAAAAAAGCAGAGGCTGTGGAAACCAGGGCTGACAGGGCAGCTTTGATGGAGACATCCTTCAAGGAATCCTAAACAGAGTTATTAGATGTATTATTCAGTTTTTTTAAGTATGGCTTGCAGTAAAAGAGCAAATGAGGAGCCTGGGGCATTGCCACGGTGCCTCCTTTTGTTCTTAGTGGCAGTACATCAGATTTCAAATGATTTTTGCCATAAGGAGAAACAACTTGCAAATTCAGACCTGTCCCTTTTATCTTCCTCTGCCCCTCCCTCATCCAGTTCTCCCCTGCACCATTTTTTCCCCTCCTTCTGCACGCTCCCTTCTTCCTTTTAAATGTAGATCAGCTCTGTGCCTTTCTCATTCACCACTTGTCAGGGCTGTTGTTGGAGGGATGGGGAGAGGGTTGTACTTTCCTTCTGCCCGCAGCGTGCGGTTAGCAGGGCCCAACAGGAGCACATGAAAGGGAGCAAAAATAGCGAAATAACTCTGGGGCTCGGAGCTGCTGCCACGCCGGACCCCACGAGGCAGGGAAAGCCGCCTCGTTGGTGTCTGCAGGCAGTGATTGAGCTCCTAGCACTCCTTTAGCACCTGAACAGCATTTGAAGGCATGTGAAAATATCACTGCCCCGAGCTCTGCTCCATGGGGGCTGGGGCGGGAGGTTTCCACACGGCTACTTCTGAATTTACTTACCAAATCCTTCATTTTTTTCCCCCCCATCACCTCCCCCCACACATTAATTTTTGCACCCGGGAGACAGGAGAATACAGCTTCGACCAGGCAAGTGGGTCTGATGGGGATGGGGGGTTGCCTTAGGTGTCTGATACAAAGCATTAACTAGCACCATCTAGTGAAAGATGTATGGATGAACTGGACATGGAAAAGGAGATGGAGAGCGAATTCATTTTGAGGCACTGAGGATGGTGCGAGTGATGGATGGACCCCACAGTCGAGCAGCAAAGAGAGTCCTTTTCGGTGCAGGGAAGAAAGGCGCGCCAAACCCCGGTGGCACGGTCTGGTTTCCCCTGCCGAAAGCAGAGGCAGGTCCGTGCAGCGGCTGAGACTGCTGCAGGTCTTAAATACGTGATCGGTGCGGGCTCGGTCTGCTGCTCGCAGGGCGATCGCGGTGGAGTCGCGCCCCGTGCCGTCCAGGGTCTTGTTCGGCTGCAGCGACGTCGAGCCAGAATAACGGCAGGCGTGATGCCCTCTGGTTCTGTAGCGGGGCAAGGGATTGCGACGGGACATGTTCAGCCTGGGTCAGGACGGTGGAGTAGGGCCCTGCCTCCTTCCCTTTTAATGTAATCTCATGACAAGCCAAAGAGAGGGACATTTCAGACACTCATCAGCATGGAGGAAACCCTTCCTCTCCCTGGCTCCCGAGATGCCCAGCTCCTAGAGGAAAGCAGGACACTTCCCAAAGGACAGGCAGTGCTGCCAGCCCCGCTAGCGCCGACAACAGTCTTTCTAGTGACTTCAAGGGGTTTTGAATTGGACCGGTGATGCCCTGCAGAGGAGCCATGCAGAATCCAGGGGAGAGGAAAGAGAGCATGGACCCATCGCCGGTAAAACCAGCATCGCCCCACTGACGTGGCTGGAGTCATCCTAAGTGACACCAGAATAGCATCCTTTCCAGGGGCTCAATGCCTGCTTGAGCGCCTGGGTAATTCTGTGAAAATCCAGACCCCCTCCAGAGACGCTCACGTTACGCTTGCCTAAAGAGAGGAAGATGCCAGGCAGACCGTACCGTAGAGGAAATAAGGCCAAGCGTGTCCAAAGTCCTGGGCCAGGCTGAACCAGTGAATCGGGAATAGCAGATCTGGGGCAACACGACGCTCAGCAGGACCAACGTTTTAATGGTACATGCAGATAAACGTTGATTTTGTCTCACGCTCACACACCGGCGAAGAAATATTTCCAGTGTTAAAAATCAAAAAGGGACGTAAGAAAAATGCTAGGTGATGGAGCGCGTGCCAACAGAACTGCGCTGGCTGTAGCTTGGGCTGCAACTCCCAGAAACCCCAGGGGACTGGGAACAAAAGAAGAGGAGGTGACAAAGACCTCCCCTACCTTGGGGGTCTTCAAGAGGAGGTTGGATAGGTATCTGGCTGGGGTATTATGATCCCAGCACTCGTTCCTGTCCTTGATGATCTGTTCAGGTCCTTTCCCACCCTAGGAACTATGGAAGCGGACGAAGGAGCTACAGGCGAGCAGAGCCGAGACTGATGGCAGCTCTGCTGCTCAGCTGGCAACAGACCTAAGATAGCTACATTTGTCATTAATAAATTGTCCGCCCCCACACCCCTAATTTGCCCAATCCTGAATATTTAAATGAATACAGATTTAAAAGATGTTGAAAAATAAACATTGCTGTTATCCATCAACATTATACAAAAAATTAAAATGGATTTTTGCCAAGCCCAGACATAATGATTATCGCCAACCTACCACAATCGGGACGCAGGGCCCGAGTCTATCTCTTGATTGGGCTTAGAGCAGAGGAAATCGCCGTGAAGTCGGTGGAGTTATGGTCATGGAGAAACCAGGGTGACATGAGCGCCAGACAAAGCCCCTTTGCTTGAAAAGGTCGAGACTATTTCTGCTCAAGCTCATCCTGGAAGGACCCTTCGCTGTCTCTTGTCTTGAGATAAACTGTTGGCAAAACAGAACTGGTAAACTCAGATAAAGAATTAAAAATGAATAAATCTGTAAAAGCCTCTATCAGGAAAGCCGAAGGAGAAAAGCCACGCATCCACCTGTCCACGCTGAAGTCAGTAGTGACACCAGGCCCCGTCGAGGCCGACATGACCGCATCGCCACTGATTTCAGCAGCGTTCAATCTGGCTCATCATTTGAACCAGAATCAGGCCCCAAACCTGGAGCTGAGCACATGGCTCTGGGTCAGATCAGACCCTTCCCTCCCTCCTGATCTTTTCCTGCCCTGATTCGGAGCTTGGACAGAGATGTTTTTAGAGGCAGAATGAAGAAAAACCCAACCATGGCTTGAAAAGCTTGCCTGGCTTTCCCTAATGATTGGCTTGGCTTCTACTTTGCTTGATTAGGAGCTTTAGAGCACTACAGGGTCCTTAAGACCTGCTGCTTTTCTCCATCCAGTCTGAGCTGCTCTTCTTGCAACTCAAATTGAAGGGAGTTTATTATGAACGTTTTTTGTATTACCCAGGGCTGAAATGAGGCAGGTATATCACCTCCACGCCACGAATTCGACCATCGCACAATTATTTTCCAAAGAGAATCGGGTTGCACTGGGAGCAGGCTGTGAATATATAATGTGTTTTAGTGGAGAGGGTAGCCTCCGCATTGTATTTTTAAGTTGATAACCTGAGCTGTCAAGATCCAGATGTGTTGCACAAAGCTGGCGGATCAGATTTAAACCTGGATGTGAGTAGGGCGGCTCTAGCCTGCCTTCTGCGAACAAATGCTCTTTGCACAACAGCGGAGCTTGCCCTAAGGTATCTTGTGGCCTTTTGAGAGTAGAGAAAAGAGCAGACACTAGTTAGAGGTATCTTTTCTCTGGTCTGTAACGTTAAAACAACCATCTTTTTATAGCACAGTTCCAAAAAAGTTTGCAGGGGCTGAATAATCCCCTGGCTATCATGATTGCAGCCAGAGGTGAATTTCTTTATATAGACATAAAACCCGAATGCTGGTGCTGGAGTGAACTTTTTCCAGCAAGAAAAAGCAGATTGAGCAGAACTAAAATATTTTGTGACTTTGTACTGAACGTGATCAGTTGCTTGAACCCGGGAGCAGGGAAGGAGAAAATGCTGAAGTGTTGCATTTCGGCATCTTTTAAACCAAACCTTTTGATTTTTTTTTCAGGTTTATCTGTGTTTCGTCTTGAGAATCACTTCAATTTTGTTTTGAGACACTAAAAGTTTTCACAGCAAAATCTCTAAACAAAAGCTGCTTCGTTCAATCCCCCACCCCCACGAAAAGAAAACATCCCCCCCCGCAACTTTCCAGCTTTTTTGGAACTTCCCCCAACTGTGAAAGTCAGCGGCCCCCCCAGCTCTTCTGAGCCCTTTGCCACACTCAAAGGTCGACCACCTGTTACCGACACACCACAGATTAAGGAAACAATCTATGGAGGGATTAAGGGACTTGACAATGGCCAGCTAGAGACGCTGTGGCAGACCCAGGACCAGAACCCTGATCTCCTGTTTGGGTTCAAAGTATTAACCTCCAAGACCTCTTTTCCTCATGTTCTGGCCCAAGGAACCTGCTGTATTCTCCAAGTGCCATCATGCCTCCTCATGACACTGGCTGTGATTCTGATTTTGCTTCCAGCTCCATGAACAAATAGGATAACTCCACCAACTTTGGTGGAGTGAGTGCTGATACGCACCAGTAAAAAAGGAGTCGGCACTTCCAGGAACTGCCGGAGCAAACACAGCATCTCCTCTGAAGCACAAAAAGAGGCAGCTGTCAAAAGTGGCAACAGATCAGTGCTTCATATAGGGAGCAACTGAGTATGTCTCCAGCATTTCAGGTTGCCTGAACAACTACAAACCCAGCTGCTTCCTTCACCTTCCTCCATGCTGGGTTGGATCTGGAAAACTGGACTCTGAAATACCATGCCATGGACATAGGATGTCTTGGCAGATTTCTTGTGCATGTTTGTGCCTGGTGAAGCTAGGCATCTCTTAAGAACAGCCGTCCTCTCCAGCTCATGAGACGTCAGCCCTTCGGGGAGTGAGCTGAACTTGTGGGAACCTTGCCATGAAGCAGTTCAAGTACGGAGAGAGATTTCTGCCGGGGACTTCTTTGATCAGACTAGATTGCCTATTCTCATCATATATTTTTCTCTCCTTGCACTGAAAAGTTAGGCAAAAACTTCCTGCGGTGAATAGGGAATTGGAAATTGTCCCTTTAAATTGCTGGAGGACCCTCTAATGAACTTCTCTGTCTTCGGTTACAAGAGTCACCAAAGCCTGGCAGAGTAGCAGAGGAGCTGAGCTTTGTTCGTAGGCAGTTATAATCATGGATTCCTGTCTTCATGTTGTACGGAAAAGGCACCCTGCTTTCCCTACACCCATGTTATTCCACAGTTGTTCACTTGAGGCTTGGTCACATTGTGGAAAAACATTGTATTAGGAAGCTGTTAACATGCATGTTTGAACTGATGCATTGCCACCTACACCTGAGCATCTCATGTGCACAAGGACGGGCGTGGGTGAACCCTAGGGCTAGGGCCACCTATCCCTGGATGTGTGTGAGGCTACAAGGTGCAATTCCACCCAGGGACTTCAAGACTCCCGGGTTCTTCCTCTTCCCAGCGCTGCCAGGTGATTTGCACAAGTGTCTTTCCTGCTCTATGCCTCAGTCCTTGCACCTGTAAAATGGAGAGGTATTTACCTCTCCTTTTAAAGTGCTTGGAGACCTATGGTTGAAAAGCATGAATGCTATATGCAGGAGGGGAAGTAGTATCCGCGTTTTAAATGAAAGTCTCCCCATGTATGCTGGGCTCTGAGTCACGCTTCTCACCCTGGTGAAAATTTGGCATGAGTTTTTTCCACTGTGGACAAGGCGTTGCACCTACCTCCGAAGCCATGGGTTGCAGTCAGACTTAGATCTTATCGAGCCTGGAGATTGCCCAGTCCCTTCCCCCCATCCGATTGTGCTATGGCATTTCCCATTTTTCCCAACAAATTCCAGCATTTTTCTAAAGACATCTGCTGCCTACCTCCCTTTTTCCCTTTTAAAAAATAGGCAGTGTCCATATGAACTGCAGAGCTACGAGAGTTTGTAATGAATCTTTTATATTGATAGGAATAAAACAAGGCTGGTATATTGTATCCAAGTGCTGTGAACTCTGACATTTTGCAATTATTTTTGCAGAAAGAATAACGTCCTGGTAGGAACTGACTGCATACGTTACAGGAGAGGGTTATTTAAAAATAAATAAATAAAAAATTCTCTATGTATCTATAATCCAATGTTGTATTCCATGAATTGTCTTTAAAACTGCAGTGCTCCTGAGTCAAAGCAGGGCCCGACCTTGTGTGACTGCCTGCTTATAAAGCTCTGTCGACACTCAGATCTCAAAAGGCTTTGATTAGAAAAATCATCTGGTAGTTGATATGTTCATGGGAATTGGTGGTTTGGAAATGTCCTACTGGTTCCACACTTCATTTTGCCCCAGTTGACCTTTTCTAGTGGGAAACATTCACTGCTTGCCAAAAAACCCGTCTTCTTTCATGACACAACTGGTGTCCGTATCTTTATCTTTGTGCGCTTTGGTGTTTTTGTCGATTCGGGAGCGCTTGGCCACCAGAGATATTACCGGGGATTGCTCCGTGGGAGTGGTTCCCACCGATCCCCCCGCAAAACCCCTGGTCTTCCAACAGAAACCAAAATCTTTCAGCCAGCCCTGCTTTCCAGCACAGAAATGGCCAGCACAGTTAGCATCAAACAGTATCTTTAATGGCAACCTAACCAACGGGGACACAACGGCAGGAAGGAAACCAGTGTCTCCATGAATGAAGTTGAGACCAGCGTGCCTCTATTGAAACTACAGCAAGTGCTTAGAGGGAAAACAGAGGCAAATAGGAAACAATGGCCCACAGTAAAATCCAGTAGCTACAATGGAAGCAACCGGGCTGACATGAATTCACAGCCAAAGAAGACTAGGCCATGGGGCTAGCCTGAGACGAGGAAAATTAGTCGGTCTCAGCATCACCCCTGCAGCCTATGGAAACTGGTCGAGTCTCTTTATGCCTTAGTGTTATTCCCCCTTGTAGCAGGGCACTGAAGTGCCTGCGACTTGTGGAGCAATAAGTAAGGAATCCAGCGGCGGGTTGCCAGGGTAACCGGGGGGAGTCAGCTGACAGGAAGGGGCGGGGCCTGGCTCCCATATAACCCCGGGCTGAGGCCAGGCAGGCAGTTCCCGCCAGCAGCCGAGGGAGAAGGAGCTCTGCCAGAGCAAACGGAGGGGAGAGGCCTGACAGCACAAGCAGCTCCTGATTGCTGTTATGGGGTGGAGAATTCCCTGGGGGCAACTGAATGTGGTTTAGCCGGACGGCTGGATTTTATGTTATAGCCCAGGGGCTTGTGTTTTGCGTTTGCTGTTTAGACCGGTGGTTTGGGTGAGGCTATTAGGGGTTGGAGGAGGCCTCTTAGGGGACCCCCGGTAGTGTGGGGACCCTGGTGCCTGCAAGGGCACAGCATCTTGGGTGCGCTGACCTTGGCGTCTGCGAGGGTGCAACATTTGGGTGCGCTGACCCTGGCGTCTGCGAGGGTGCAACGTTTGGGTGCGCTGACCCCAGCGCCTCCAAGGGCACAACATTTTAGGGGCAATGGCCCTGACGCCTGCAAGGGCACAGCACTTCGGGGTGTATGGACCCCAGCCCCAGAGAAGGGGTGTAGAGTCAGAGGCCAGGTAAGGCTGAGGCTGTCTGAGCTGGGGGGGAGTGGTTCGAGACCCCAAGGAGGAGAGTTAGAGTCAGGCACGGCTACGGCCACTTGAGCCCACCCGAGCGAGGGAAGCCCCAAGTCAAGGGGGGCAGCATTGGTGGACGCCCGGTGAGGCACCCAGTGGAGCAGGGCCACGGACAGCCCAGGGAGGACGAGGGGGCCAGAATAGAGTAAGGCCCAGACTAACCGATGTGAATACTATCTGCAAGGCTTGGGCTGCGGTGTAAGGGGAGGAAAGGAGCCGCAGATAGCGCCCCCTGGCATCGAGGCAGAAAATGGGCAGCCTCCCACTTAATTAACATCCTCTAATTAAGCACTTAACAACAAAGCCTGGCAGGTGAGAGGGCAGGCAGTTGGCCCATAACAGGTGGGCAGGGTCACTAGTGGACAGACCCCAAAGAGGCACACCTGTCACACCCCCATTTTACAGATGGAAAACATTAGTGTTGGTGGGGAGGGATAACGCTCGTGGTGTTTTGTGAGACGCTCAGCTGCTACAATAAGGGAGGCCAGGGGAAAGAGTTGGGTGGCTCCTCCCCTAGACCATCCCATCCAGTGTGCTATGTCCAGAATCAGCTCCAAAGGGCAGCTGGTTGTCATATTGAATGTAATAGTTTGAATTCTTGTGATAACTGCCCACTAGCCAGTTTAGACAAAAGACAAGGTTTATCTTCTTATCTGGGCCATTGCTTGCTTTGCCTAGCCTGCAACAAGTTCATTTAAAAGTCTTAGGTTCTCAATCTTATCTTCAGAGGCCCTTGACAAGTTAACCTAGGAACAAGAAAAACGACCCTTAAGCAAACATAGCAAGAGATCAAAACCCTAGAAGCTTTTGAAAGGGGGTTGGGAAAGATAGGTCACTGCAGTGTTGTGGGAAATCTCTCGAAAGCAAGAATTTAGGATAAACTGAATAGTCAGCGGACAAATTCCATTGCAGAATACAAACTGACCACCCAGCAAAAAATCTGAGTAAGATCCAAGCCCATTTTGGGGGTAGTAACAGGTTTGGGTAGGAGGGGCCCATGACGGCAGCTCACCCAGTATATAACCTGTAACCTACAGTCCCAATTTGGAGGTAACCTCACTTGCAGAACGGGGAAGGAAGACTCGCAAGTGCAGGCCGGATCAGACCGATCACCTGAACCGCCCCGTTCACGCCGAAGCCGCGGAGCGCCCGAGTGGGACCGAAGGAAGAGGGCTTGTTCCTATCACTCCTAAAAGCATCACTAACGAATGAAAGTATCCCTGGGGATTTGGCTTCTTGGAATTCGAGGACTGTGGGTATACCACGAGAAATAATGGTAGCGATTCCAATTTAACCTTTAGTTGTAATTGTAGCTGTTTTTGTAACACTCATTCTTATAGCATTGTTTGGGAAGGAAGTGAAGTGCGTTTGGAGCATTGTTTCTAATATATGTAGTTATTGTGTTTTTAATGTTTGCGGTATTTCTTAAAGCTAAGCAGTGTTATATGCGTAGTAAGGAGGTTTAATAAACATATTAAAGGAATAAAAATCGTGATCATTGTGAAAACAAACAGGGCTCAGCCTCACCCCACCAGTGTCCTAATTTGAACCAATACATTCTGTGGGACTTGCCTCTGTCCTGTAAACCCATAAGAGACACTAGTCTGCGAGGTGACCCCCCGTCAGCTCTGAAACGGCCCCATGGGGTATGCTGCCAGACTGGGCCAGGCTTGGGAGGGTTGCATTACAGCAGGCAGGCTTCTCGTAGGCCTCCAAAGATCCTGAGATTGAGGTCGTGTCTCAGCACCTTGCATGGACTGAGACCTGCTGGAAGATGCAAGGTGCATCCTTTCTTTTGGGACAGCAGCTCAGTCCTCGGGTCTCTGAGCTGCTCTGTGTAAGGGAAGATGGAGGAAACCTTTCTTCCAACACCTCACCCTTGCCCTTCTCCTTTCTTGTTGCATTGCTTCTCCCCTGCAAGGCTGAATAAAGCCATCCCTAGGGGAGTTTTTCTTCCGGGGAGAAAGCATGAAGCCGTGCTGAGCATGAGAGCTCCTTCCTCAAAGCCAGGAAGCCTTATTCCCTCCTTCCCATTTCACCCATTGCAAGTCTCCTAGGACAAAGTCTTACTGGGTTCGTAGTTCAGGATGGCTCGAGACTTTTTTTCCCCCCTGTGTAGGAGGATGAGTCATGCTGGTGCAGGCAGGTTGAAAATGGGTACTCAGATCCTGGAAATAAATCCTTTGCTGCCCTTCCATCAATATTAGCCATCATGCAGTCAACCGCCTCACGCCCTCTCTCGCCCCCCTTCCCCCACGCACTTTCAGAGAAAACACAAACCAGCATAAATTACTTTTCAGGCCAAGCCTGAAGACTGATAAATTGCTTAAAAATCAAAGCACATTCCTGGGAGAAAAGCTGTAAGTTGGAAGCAGAAAAAATGTGCATATTGACTTGTAATAAAAATAACGGCGACTTCAAAGAAGGATCCCAAGGCCCTTCAAAGATGTCAAGTCGCTAAGTCCTATAACACCTTTCTTGAAGTGTGTGTGTGGGGGGGTTGATATTATATCCATTTTACTGATGCATTCCTAGAGGTATCTGCTGAAGTGTCCAGACATTTCAGGTGACACCATTTTGGGTATCTAGAGATTTCCCAGGACTGTTTTTTAGAGCTGTTGAGCACCCACATTTCCCGTTGGCCTTATCGATGCCCCCATAGGCAGGCCCTGGAAGTATGAGAACGCTTTTGAAAATTCAGACTTGACAAGAACTGCATAAAAATGCCTGAACTGAAAACTGAGGTTAAAGCATGAAGGGCCTCAGTGAAAATCCTTTGTGTTCAGTGAAATTCTTCAGTTCTTCCAAAGGTTTTTTCCGTAATGAAATATGATGGTATAAAATAAGCCACAGAGTGTTTCATTACAATATAACGGAGTTCCCCTGACAAAGGATGGAAAATGACCAAGAGATGGGGGAAAGCAGGGTTGGTGGCCAAATATTCCTCTGTTTTTGGCCAGATCAAGACCGCCTCGGCAGTGGGAAGGCAGGAGTCCGATAGCCTCAGACTCACCCATGGTGAACCCATGTCTAACCGTCCCCTCTCCTCTTTCCCCTGTACAACAGTGACCAGAACTGTGTCCATAACATTGCTTTTTTCATTTCACCAGCAATTCCAAAAACACAGGGAGGCAAACTTTTTCAGGTCAAACCAAGATGAAAATGTCTCTCAATATTCAACGAGCCAAAAATTATGAGAGGAAAAAAAATCCATTTGGGGTTAAACATTTTCAAACATAAACACTTTATTTTGGAATGAAATGAGTTGATATTTTTGGACTTGCCTGAAACAATTCACCGAAACGGACGTTTCGTTCAACCCAAATGCACATTTTTCGGTGAAAAATGAAAAGTCCGGATGGAAAATTTTTAACCAGGTCTAAATGGTGACATGCTTCAAGAAAAAGAAAGCCTGGCAGCCAGGACTGTAAAGGTGTGCTTGGTGAAGAAATGGTGCCTGCCATTCTCCGAGTCTAGGAGTTGGGGAAAGGGGCCTGCTTGTTCGTGGCTTGGGAAGTTCTTCTGGTTTCATTGCTCCCCTCGAGCAACCCCTTCAAGTCATCCAGCAGAAAAAGGCATTGAAAGTTCCTGATTTCCCCAGTTACTTCACTGGCCTCAGGAGTATCCTGGAGCATGCATAGCTGCATGCAAACCAGCAGCCAGCAAAAGACTTCATTCTGGGAAAGAAGCAATGCTCTCGTTTCCCACTGCAGTTGGACGTAGGAGAAACATGGCTGACCCCAACCTTCCTTATCCAGACACCACTCAAAATCAGCGATGGGGAATCGCACTCATGCAAACCTACTCCGGACTCCTTTAAGAGTCCATTGGACATTTATCTTGCTGGGATCCTTTGACTCTCGCTGACTTCCTGCCCCCCGGGCAGGGGGCTGGACTCAAAGATCTTCCAAGGTCCCTTCCAGCCCAATTGTCTAGGAAATCTATGAAGCGCCAACACAGTTGCAGGAGCGTAAATGGGAAATGACATGGTTTGTACAAATGCACCACAAGATTAGTTTTAGATAGATAGATAGAAAGAATAACCCTTTTAATGAGTACAAGCACACAGGTCTCCCACGGATATGGCGATGGCTGTTATCTCCGTACTGCCCTCCACCTTGAACTCTGAGAAGCTGTCTTCTGGAGAACCATCCATTTGGGCTTCTTCTCCCATGGATCTGAAATGGCACTTGTTGCAATGTTCACCTGTGGATGCAGGGCCAGTTGTGACTGTAAGAAGTCATGCCATCAGATGGATCAGCTGAGATGCAGGGAATTCAAAACTTGCTGCAAACTATGTAGCCTGTCTGTGGATGAGTTGGGGCCAGAGCTCAGGAGACCTGGTCATACATCTCCTACGCTAGCAATGAGGCATCTTCCTCACTGGTTCTGGCCTAATATTTTTATTGAAGGGTCTAATATTGTTATTGAAGATACTTTAATTCCTGAGTAAGGCCGTCTTTCCACAGTTAACTGAGGAGAGATCCCTGCACCTACACAAACCTCCCGGGAGTCGCGTGCCAGCATCCATCTGATTTCCTAGACAAAAGCCAAGGATTTTCCTAGATTATCGTTGTGAAATCTGACAAGGAAAAGTGATCAATACATAAAAGAGAAACAAACTGATGAATCCAGCAACATTTCTTCCAATGTTCAATCTTGGCATATTCGAGCTTTTTCGCCCAAGGATCCATTAGTCGCCTCTATGAATATATAACAGCGCTGTTTGCAGAGAAACACCCAATATCTTCAGTTTTCTAAAGATCCCCCTTAATAATCTAATTTCCAAATAACATTGTACTTCTTTAATGATCAATAGCAATTACAAAGTCATTTATATCCAATAAAGGCTGCAGCAGGAAGTCTGTGTGATACATTGCGGTATAAATTCACGCTATGAAACAGATTAATAAAGCATTATGATAAGCAAGCTTATTATTTGCATGAACACGAGCTTTAGGAGCTAATTGAAGCCATCCAGCAAAATGTCAATGACTTCTTTTGTCCATGAAATATTCATTAAAGCCAGGCATTTATTTGTGAACTATTGTTTATTTATACCTTTTCATTTGCATCCTTCTATATAAACTGGCTGTCTTTCCATTAGCAGAGAGCCAATGCCATTCTCGTTTTAAAATGCTGAGTTTTTCAATGCGCTCACGTCTTGCTAGAAAAGGGAGGGAGGGGTATTCAGGATTTATTGGCAGAGGGTGAGGAAGAAATGCTTGCATTTCCCCCGCTCTCAGGTTTCATGGGCCAGTGCTGCTGTCGAAGGTGTCTAGGGTAGCCTTGGTGGCGGGCACCAAGTAGCTTGGTCGCAGCCTAGCCTGGTTCTTCTTAACGGGTGGGAAACTGAGGCCCAGAGAGACCATGTCACCTCCACGCTCCAGGTTTGGGGAGCCCAAGTCTTGTTCTCAGCGGCTGTCTTTAGGGCAGCTTTGTGCTTCAGGGCACTGCTCTGGGCTCATCGTGGGTCCGTGTAGATGTGTCCCCAGGGTTTCAAAGGGGACCGGTGGGCTCTGAGGTGCTGTGGAAAATCCCACGGGGCACCTCACTACCTTGAAATGCTCACTTGCCCATGAGGAGTCCTCGAATCAGACTGGCATCTCGTCAGGCCCCTTTGCCCAGATCTTCTTTCCTCTGCCAAGTTCACCCATCCCTCCTCCTACTGTGCCCTCTGACCTCCCTGTGTTGCTTCCAGTCAGCCTCTGCCCCCCAAAAAACCCGAGTGCTGGACTCCATGGGCCCCTGTACACGATGCTGGCTTTTTCTAGCTAATCTCTAGGTTTATTTCACTCTCGCAATGTACCACGCTGATTCCCGTTACTGTTTTGCACGTAACGCGTTGAACACGCCTTGTTGGCTAACATGCTCTTACTAGCGCAAAACGCAAGAAGGCACCGGGTGGACAACTGGTGTCAGAACAGGGCAGCGTGCGAGAATACACGTAACAAAAGTTTCCCAATTAAAATTAAATCCCAACTGGTGGGACAATCGGCCACGGTAAAAATAAAACGTGTTGGAGGTGGCCTCATTGGCTACGATAAATCCAAACCTCCCACGATAAAAAATCACCAACGTGTATTTTCACAAGTGACTAACCTAGCGAAATGGCGATTTGTGGTGCCGTTTTGTAACGTGCATCTAAGCAACGTGCATTGTGTACAAGAGCCCCATATGTGCCTGGTCACCTGTAGCAGGGGGATCCCAACCCTGGCCCTCCACTGTCCCCTTCACGTGGCGCTACGGGAAAGCAGTGCCTAGGGCCAGGGCAGCACCGCAATCACTTAAGCTGCTCCTCGCTCATGCACGGAGAGACCCCCACGCCCTGCACCACCCCCAGTGCTGTCTGTGGCTGTCTGTGCAGCAGCCAAACCCTGCTCCGGCCCTGAGCGTTACATGGGTGCCGCAGGTTATTCCCTTCCGTGACATGGCCATACTTTACAGAGAAAGTTGGAAACAGAGGAGGGAGGCGATGGCCTCGGGGCGCCCATCCCTGATGAGAACCAAGCCCCCGTCTCCTCCCAGCCTGCAGCTGGACCCACAAGCCTGTCCTCCCTGCCTGCAGCAGCCCACGGCCGCACTCCTGCCGGGCATGCACTGCCACTGCCACCCGCCTCCGGCCGAAGGGCAAGGATCTCCTCCCCGCCCCATTTCCAGCAGCATCTCCAGCAGGGAACAGCTTTGTCTTTCCTGCTTGCAGCACTTTGCAGAGAGCTTGTTCTGGCCTCCATGGCTCCCCCCTCCCAGCCAGCGGGTTGACATGCTGCAAGGGAGGTTTTGGAGGAGCCTTTGTTTAATGGCACATTAAATATTGCAGCTCTCTGACAAGTGCCTCAGCAGCTCTTTCTGCGCGTTAGCGGAAAGAGCCGAGCTGGAAGCACCACCTCAGCAATCTATCTCTATATATATTTTTACATCCCGTGTTTTTTTTTTTTTTATCTGCATGTATTAATGCTAATTAGTGTTGTTTGCCCCACGTGATGGCTGCGCGAAGCTCCTACCAGCTGCTCGGAGGAGTCTCTCCGATGTTCTGCAGTGCGCTTGACTGCATTCGGGAAGGTTAGGCATAAGCACAGTTGACAGGTCCATCTGCTCTCTTCAGAGAGTCTCTCTCAGGGCACAAAACATGGTTAAACATTCATAGAGAGGCCGAAAGAACGGGAGCCACATGCGTCTCCAAGCAGCTGAGAGCAAAGCGTGGCTTTCCAGCTCGGGTTTTTAGCGTGCGGCTCCTGATGGAGCGAGGCCGGAACCAAGAACGCCTGCCCCAGGCCCAAATCTCTCCTTGCTTACACCTCAGCTGCTAGGATGACTGCTGTTTACACCTGGGCTGAGCTGGCCCATGGACTCTGATTTATTTATTAATTTATGTACTGAATTCAGGCTCTTGGCACTCTGTCCTCGATTACAAATACAGGCATTAGCGGCGCAGAAACAAACAATAGTAAATCCAATTTACACAAAGCAGGCAGGCAGTGAGACCGGGGAAGGATGTGCACTGCATTGGGACTGAGGGCTAGAGACTGGCTGCATTGCACAGCAAATGCTATCATTTCAGAAAGGGGGGAAGGATCGTTTCAAAGTGAACCCTCCCCTCCAAAAAAAATATATATATATATTGAAATCTCTCATTCAATGAAATGCCGAGGAGTTGGGGGAGATTCATTTGGAGTCAATTGAAAAGTTGTCTTGGACAAAAATCAACCCCATTTGAAACATTTTTTTTTCCTACGTATGGATTTCGCTGTAAAAAAATTGCAAAATGAAGACTGTGATTTTTTTTTTTATAATACTTTGTTTCAGGGTGGTTTTTTAAATTGTCAATGTAGGCATGAAGCAGCATTTTCTGAAGAAAAATGATGAAATTATTTGTGACCAGCTTCATTCAAGACGTTAGTGTTCAGTCCATAGCCCTGGCACTGATTTTCTGAGTGACCATGGGTAATTTAATCTGTGCCTCAATGTCCAGTCTGTAAAATGGGGCTAAGATTGCCTTTGTGTGCTGGTCAGATGATGCCATCTCCATTGGTTCTCTAAGTGTCCTTATTATGCTAAAAGTGACAATGAAAATCAGACAGCAGAACATGTCCCCAATCCTCAGGTTGCTACAAAAGCCCAACGGCACCTGGACTGGCCGGAGCCCTCTGAGAAGGATGGGGTTCTCAGGAGTCAGGCCATCCGGGTTATTCCAAGCCAGGGAAGAAAGTGATTTCCAAAGTCTTTAGACATAAAAACCTAACGCTGCAAAGCTGCAGACACACTCGCCAGAGGCCTGGCTCTCACTGAGGTTGGTGAGACTCGCTCTCTCTGGAATCTGGATTGCATTTTACTGGGTGTTCTTCTATCCTGCATCTGCCTTGCCTGACTTTTTGGTAAGCGGATGTTGCCATCCACTTCCAGCCTCTGCTGAGCACAAATCTGGTGTTTATGCTCAGACTCATTAATGTTAATGGGTCTTACATAGGCTCGCTGACGGAAGACTCTGACTCACAATAAAAGTAGCAAATGTTTTCTTTCCCTGTAATAAAACCCACTTTGTGTTCCCGCTGGAGAGGAGTGGAAATGCGCAGTTAATTTTTTTATTATTTTTATTATTATTGCTGTTAGCATTGCAGCAATGATAATATCCAGGTCTTCCATGGGGCTTTTCTAAATGTACCATTTAGGATCAGGGCCCCAGTGTGTACGGGACTGTGCGTGCGTGCACACATTCACACCCGCGCGCGCACACACACGTAAAGTTACAGACCTCAGGACCCTAGAGATGGTGACTGGGGGAGTCCTTAGGCATGAGTTAATGATAGAGATGTGCAGATGGATGGACATATGAACATTAGAAGAAATATTTGCATCTCTGATCGTAATGAATCAGTACGCTGGCTCTTCCAATCAGCCATTAAACAGCAGTGAGAGGTGTCTCTGGGTGAGTGCGAACCATATCCATCAAAAAACACAGGAAGGAGCATTGTGTCTTGAGCACACCATAGTTCAGGGAAAAGAAAAAGCAGGGGCTACAAGAGTCCTGTGGCCCCCTACCCCCCGAAAGCTGCTGCTCTCTCCATTTACCTCCGAAACGGTGGGTTGTGTGTGGTTTTTTTCCAAGCACATCTCTTTGCAAAGACAGTTTCAGACGGTAAATCAATGCACTGCTGTATCTTATTTGCTTGGCAGCCAGTGGAATAAAATAAGATAGCACCAACAGAGACATGAACCCTCCTCATTCATCCTAACAGACGATCTTCAGTGCTGAGGGGGACATTTTGCTCCTTTTAAAATTATGGTCAGGTATGTGATGCTGTACGAATGACTCAATGGGGGCTCCACATTTCTTTTCTCAAGGATTTCCAGCTCTAAATGGCTGGTTACTAGTGAACAGTTGGGATAGCTGGCAGCTGCTTCCTTCCTAAAGTGATAAGTGCCTAGACAGCAGTTTAGGACAGGAAGAGACGGCCAATCCTGTCTCCACTCAAATTTGTAGGGAGGCAACAGGGGAGGGTAAAAGATAATTATCCACATTGGAGTTGGCCTTAGTAACATCCTAAATGGCGAAAGATGTTCCTGGAATGCTAACGATCCAAGGTATCAGGTATTCAGCTTAGCCTCTCCTCTGAATTATAGTCCTTCCAGAAATGCAGGGCCGCCCAGCCACACGGCAGGACACTGTTCCTCAAGAAAGAGCCCTGAAGAATGCATCTTGGATGTAACATCTGGATTTTCCCTGCGGTCTCCTACGTGCATCGTGAGCAAGCTCAGCCCTACCTAGTTGGAGAGCCAAAAAAAATCACAGCTCAAGTCAGAACCGATGCTGGGCTTGTTGCAGGGCTTCTGCAATCTCCATGCAGCTCCGACTCCCAGCCACACTGTGCCTTGTGCCCCTGAGTTTCTGGGACACCTTATTAAAATTCCCAACAGCCGGCCAGAGCCAGCCTCTGAAATCCAGGACTGTCCTGGCTAAACCGGCACATATGGTCACCCCAGTAGTGGCCTTAGGGGAGGGCAAACTGGGCAAACTCCCATACTTTAGGGGGCCCCAAATTTTGGGGGGGGGTGAAGTTGTTGCAAAGAAGTGGCTCTATTTGCATTTTAATGCTTGACTACTCATCTAATTCCCCCAACAAATATTAAAAGATCCATGATACAATTGTATGGGGAAAATATTTACCTGAGTACATACCTCCAAGGGGCCCCAAATGACTCTCTTGCCCAGGGCCCCAACAGCCCTAAAGCCACCACTAGTCACCCTGACCATAAAGGATGTTTTTGCTACCCATTTTCTGCTTCAGTTAGTTTTCTCTTAGCCGGAAGTATTTCTTTGTAGCTGGTTGTCATCCAGGGAGATTGATGACAATCCCTGGTTGTCATCCAGGGAGCTCAGCTCACCCGCTCTTTGCTTGCCTGGGGTGGGCAATTATTTTGGGCAGAGGGCCACTTACTGAGTTTCGGTAACCATCGAGGGCCACATGACAGGCAGCCCAGGGCAGATTAATATTAATTTTCTACAGTTTTTAGGGGCCCCGCGGGCTGGATAGAATGGCCTGGCAGGCCGCATATGGCCCCCGGGCCACATTTTGCCCACCCCGTCCTAGGCCATCAGTGAGTTAAACCCCTGTATCCTGTCCAGCTGGAGAGGTGTCCGTTCGTTCCGAATCACCTCCCGGCCCCATAAAACTCGGTCTGGGCTCCCTTGCTCATTCACATTAGACTAGATGCTTTGAAGAGAATCGCAGAATTTTGGAGAAAAGTATTGTTTCTGTGTTAGCTTTCCCCTTCGATAACAATTTTTCTTCCACCCGACCAGAAGCCAGATGTGATAAATTGAGCCTTCCTGGTTGTTTTGTTCCCCTACCCCCTCTCCTTGCTGCCTGAGTATATACACAAACAAGTATCTATTCCCCCAGAAAACGAAGAATCTGTACACCGCCGGCTGGCACAGCGCCATGTATGTGCACCTGAAAGGCTAGGTCAAAGGTGCACGGCCTCTCTCATCAAATAACCTTTCCTCCGCTGGTGCCAGGGGTCACTCAGTCTTGGGGAGGATGAGGACAACACTAGGGTTTCACTGTTTCTGTATAAATCTTGGCGGTGCCTGAAGAGTCCAGTCCGCCTCTCACTTCTACCAGCTTGAGTCGATATCTATTTCTGTGTTCTAAATTACTTGCTTCTCCCCCAGACCGTCAGCAGCACCTGCTGCAGATCAGCTGTGACAGTCTCAAAAAAATTCTATCGGCAATTCAGACCCCAGGGGGATCCTTCGGGGCCTGCATTCCTCTGGCTCTGCGAGCAGGGGAAGGAGGCAGAGCAAACAAGCGGAGTCAGGAGGAGAGACGAGCGTTAATAGAGAGGCATTAGGGAAAAGCCAAAGGAAAACATTCACAAGACCGGTTGAGCAAGCAGTAGCTTCCTGTAGAAGAGGAGGCCTGGATTTGCTGGCCTTCAAGCTGGTGTTGCAAAGCTCACCATGACTTTAAGTGATGATACAATGGGCCCTTCTGAAGCAGTGACTGTGTCAGAGATGATGCAAAAGGAAGAGGTAGTTCAAAGGTACTTTGGGCCAGAAAAATCCCTGGTGGGAGTGTTTACGCATGCATTTACTGCGCAGTAATTGCTGCACAGTAAGCAGTTTTTAGGCTGGTGCCTACACGTGCAGCCATTAAAGCACAGCAATGCTGTGTGTGGACTGACTTGGGACTAAAGTTAGTCCCAAATCAGTCCACACACAGAGTGTTACTGCACAGTAAGGTGTCTACACGTGCATTACTGTGCAGTTAGCAATTGGGCATAAATTTGATACCTGGACAATGCAGGTATCAAATTTACACCCAAGTCAGTGTAAGTTGGCATAGTTACTGCACAGTATGGGCATGCACATGTAGACATGTGCCTGTACTGCACAGTAATTTTTGGTTACTGCACAGTAACCTAAAATTACTGTGCAGTAAATTTGCATGTATAGACCCGGTGTGACCTGGCCTAGCACCACTGAAATGAATCCAGTGCTATAAGCAAATTCTAGGCAGCAAATGCTACCAGGCTGAACCACTGGGCACAGTGTGGTCACTCTGATCCAGAGCAATAAGGGGAGCTTACAAAACCCTTCACTAGATGGATAGTGAGCACCCTTCTGCTGTGACCTGAGCTCCATCACTAGCATGCCCTTGTCACCATTGGCTAGCCACTGACCTTCTGTTCCCCATCAACTAGGAAGAATTAGTTCACGTTTGCAGAATGCTTCCAGTGCCTCCAAACTGATCTCCAGCTGGGCTCAATCGGCATTGTTCCCTGGGCTCAGTGCAGATATGCCCATTTATACCAGCTGTTGGCTTTGCCCCAACATGCAATACAAGTACTGCATGCTTTTTCTACTAGGAAGCTTCCCCGCTCAGGTAGGGCTCCCCTACCAGCCCTAGGGCACCTATACAAGCCATGGGGTTTAATCCTCATTAAATGTAAAAGGTTATAAACTTTAAATTTGTTTATTTTGGAGTATCACATCAGTATTTGAACACCCTAGGTTTTCAAACAAATTAAGCTTTGGAGCATCACATTAGTGTCTGCACACACTAGGTTTTTGAATAAATTAAGCCCAGTCCAGCACTGTCCCCCAACCCATGCTCTGCCATGCAGCTGTGGAAGCAGGGAGCTGGCAAACAGCACAAGCAAAAAAAAGTGGAAGCAATTCAAAAGCAGAAGCGATTCAAACGGGGAACTACAAAAAAGTTACAGCACCATCTCATGGACAAAAAGGCTTATTACATGTCTTTGAGTGCCTTTTGTGTTTGCGTGCAATGAATCCATGGATGCAATGCTTTAATTTGTGGCAAGTGAAACTAAACTACGCCTAAGGAGTCTTACTTTAACACACCAGACTGAAACACTTTTAAAGCATCCAGAAAACTCGCCCATGCAAACAGTCACACCACTGCAGCACAAGAAAGGGCAAAAAACATTGCATGTACAAACGCCCTTTGAGTACTCTCATTTCAGGACAAAGTGAACCTGAAGTAAACTAGCAAGAAAGATCAATACCTGAGTCTCTTGGGCTCTGATACTCTGTAGCAGAGAAAATGCCAGTACTATGACAGGCAGAAGGCAGAGAAGATTTGCACCTTACAGACTAACTAAATCAGAGAGAGATATTATTCCCATTTTACTGCTGGAACAGCTGAGGCACAGAGACATGAGGGATCAGCATCCCTCAAAAGGAACAACTCGGCCAGGTGTGGTCTGAGCTCTGGCTTGAGGAGTCCCAGTTGGGCTGAGATGCTTGGTACAGCGCTCTGTAGAAAATCTGGGCCTTCTGCGTATGCTTGGATAAGAGCAGATGTCTCTGGGGAAAAATCTGTGGGGCTGAACCCATGAGGAATACAGCCCTCAGTGACTGACTTAGTATCACACGTGAAGCTTGCAGGACTTGCTGAGACATGAGTCCAGATCCCTTGCGTCCCAATACAAGGTCTTAAGCACAAGAATATCCTCTGTCCCAGAGGCACGAGGTACCCTTGAAAGATCCAGACATCCACCTCCACTTACTGCATTTAGAGCCAATTGTTTAAAAGGCATCTGATGTCCACCCAGGTGGATTGGCTGCTGTCTTAATGGCAGTTACGTCGTTACAGAGCGGTGAACATAAGGCTTCTGGAATTGTGAAACCGCGTTTGGGAATTATGCTGACATCAATGCACTGGCTTATTTCTCTTAATGGCTTTTAAATCACAGAGGTTCAAAGAGGGAAAAAAATCTAACATTTGCACATATTAATCCAGTCTATTATTTGCATATAATTGTTTCCTATCACAATATATACCAGCCAACGCCACCTTAATAACAGTAATCAGACCTAATTGTATACAGCGTATGTTAGCAGACAAGCCCTGTGTTACTGCAAGCAATGGTAACTGGTGCCTTTTTCCATAGCTACAGATCTTTTTCTATAGCTATAGATTTTGCAACAAAGATTTAATTACAGAGGGCGCCGTGGGAAAACTGCGTAGCACTGAAACAGGAGAGTGGATCTTGCTACCAGCACATGGGTATTTCTGCTAATAATTATTATTCTTTGAGGTTATTGATGCCTGGAGACATAAAGCAAAATCCTGTTGTCCCTTCTCTGAAGCCTAGAAAACTTGTCTACCTTCCAGACATTCATTTGATTCTGCATGTGACTAAAACTAAGGAAGTTATGAAAAGGGCCTGTTGCATTTATCATGCTGAAGCTCTTGTCCATGTAGAGTTGGATACCTATTAGAAATCATGAGAATCATCAGTCCAAACCCACAGGATCAAATTTTAGTGTCCTTATCGTGATGCTGCCAGCCCCCTGAGAAGCAGCTAAAATCACATCCTGGCAAACATTGCATTTCAGATCTGAACGCAGCTCTTGGGAGGTTTTTTTGCTGTCCCCTCCCCTGTGCTATTTCAATCAGGGCACAGAAGGATGTAGGGAAGCTGTGCAATTTCCCCGCTGGTGTTTATGCAACTTCAGTCCCACTGACTACAAGTTCACCACAGGGTTTGATTACATACCTGACTAAATTCAGAAAACTGAGGGCAGCATGTGAGCAAGCAGAAAAACACTCAGCAAGCATTGATCCATTCTAGATCCATTCATCATTTGAACACCTTCAAAAGCAAATTGGATGCTTATCTTGCTGAGATCCTATGACCCCAGCTGACTTCCTGCCCTTTGGGCAGGGGGCTGGACTCAATGATCTCCCAAGGTCCCTTCCAGCCCTGATGTCTATGACATCTATGAAATCAGGTCTCAATTTCTGGGTTCCTGTAGACTGGATGACAAACAAGCTGGCACAGACTATGGCAACCTCACTTAGCCCTTGGAGGAATCTAACAAAACGGGCATGGTGCATATGTGTATTTTGAAAGGCAGAAGCTGTCCCTATAAAATATGCAGCAAAGCTTACGTACAAACACTTAACTAAATTAGTATGCAGTGTTTGTAATGGTAGAGCCAAGGCCATGATGTTGGGGTCCCTTTCTGCCAGGTGCTGTATAAACACACATGAAAGGATGGACAGTCCCTCTTCCAAAAAGCCTGGCGTCTAGAAGGCAAGGTCTGATGCCTGAATGAGACAAACAGCTGAGCTGGGGTGCACAGAGACATGAGTCTCCGCCAGTTAGGAGCAGTGACCTCTATGAGGGATTTTATAGACTCATAGAAAATGAGGGTGGAAAGGCAGCTCAGGGGATCACATCTAGTCCAAGCCCCTGCCCCAAGCAGGACCAGCCCCAGCTACATCATCCCAGCCAGGGCTGTGTCTACCTGGGTCTTAAAAACCTCCAAAAATGAAGCATCCACCACCTCTCTGGGTCACCTGTTCCAATGCTTCACCACGCTCCTAATGAGAGAGTTTTTCCTAATACCTAAACCTCCCTTGCTGCAGCCTGAGCCCATTGCTCCTTGTCCTGTCGTCTGTCCCCACTGAGCGCAGCCCAGCTCCATCCTCTTTGCAGCCTCCCTGCAGGGAGCTGAAGGATGCTATTCAATCCCGTCTCAGTCTTCTCTTTTCTAGACTAAATCAGCCCACTTTCCTCAGCCTCTCCTCACCAGGCCTGTCCCCCAGCACCTGAACCATTTTCACTGTCCTCCACTGGACTCTCTCCAATGTGTCTACATCCCTTCTGTACTGGAGGGGGCAAACCTGGACACGGGACTCCGGATGTGGCCTCATCAGTGCCAAATAGAGGATGATAATCACTTCCCTTTATCTGCTGGCAACACACCTACCAGTGCAGCCCAGGATGCTGTTAGCCTTCCTGGCAACAAGGGCACACTGCTGGCTCATATTCAGCTTGCTGGCCACTGTAGCCCCCAGGGCCTCTTCTGCAGAGCTGCTGCCCAGCCAGCCTGTCCCCAGCCTGCACCGGTGCATGGCATCGCTCCCTCCTAAGTGCAGGACTTTGCACTTGTCCTTTTGAACCCCATGAGATTCCTTTTGGCCCAATCCTCCGATTTGTCTAGGTCACTGAATCCTAGCCCTATCCTCCAGCATGTCTACTACTCCCCCCCAGATTGGTGTCATCTGCATTTGTGTCATTTGTTCCCTGCGGGGACAAAAACTGTGAAGGGATGGTGCCTCGTTCTACTGCAGGACTGAAAATCTTTTGCAGCTCCAGCAGACCCAAGAAGGCAGCACGTGCAGAGGCGATTTCTGATGGCTCAAGCGAGACGTTCTTTGAATCCTTTGTTCCAAGCTAGCGTTGATCTGGAATTACACATCCGTGTGGTGCAAAGGCTCCAGCAGCCTGAGTTTCAGCTGGACGCTCGTGCAAGCCTCTCATTGCTGATAGCTTAAAGCTTCCTTTTGCAGTACTGCACTGGCATTTGCTTGTGGTGGGGGGTTGACGTGACCTTGGTCTGGTTGAGTGAGGTCTTGAGCAGCTCAAATTTTGACTGCTGGGTGATGTCTCAGAAGAAGACATGAGTTGGGCATGAGACATCCATAAAGTTGGGTGATCAATTCAATGTATCATTAACTTTGCAGTCACACAGGCGTGGCATTTACCACATTTACCATGGCCTACTGCACAGGAGATGGTGTCTCCTGTGTTTCTTGTGGTCTTTGTCTCATTGTCTTTGTAAGCACCTGGGGGGAGAGACGTTTGCGCTATGTTTGTACAGCTCCTAACACAATACAGTCCATGGTGCAGGTATGGAGGGAGCATTGCCATATAAATAAATAAGGGCAGTGTTAGCACCCAGTTGTTCATAGGGAGGGATTTGAGGAAGATCTCAGTAACTTTCAATGGGGTTTGTGCTTCCAACCTCCTCTAGTGCTTCTGAACAATCACCCCCATAACTTATGCACAAGCATTCCCAACAGCGCAGCTCCCCACCCACCCACCTTAACTCTCCTGGGCAGATTATAGAGACTCATGATTCAGAGTGGAGAGACAGCATCTTGAGAATGATGCCTTTTATTGTACATTTCTATCCATCTGCCTATCAATCTTCGGTATTTCTAGGACACCTGTCACCGTAGATTTTGAGGATATTTTATTTCTATAGCAGATGAATTTTTCATTTGCAAGACAAACACATTTTTTAATGTGAAAAGACACGCACAAATGTTTCCACGATCATGGTCATTTTTAGCAATTATACAGGCGATCTGTGCCGAACGCTCTGGGCCAGACCTATAAGTCACGCTCTTCCCCTTACGGTGTGCGCTCCACTGCATTGCTTCATCATTTTGAGAGACGTAACGCTGCAGTATGTTGGGGGGGGAGGGCCGCTTTCATCAGACATTTTCCAATAGGTTATGCCATTTTCAAAGTGGGGTAAGTGCGTATTTTTCCTTTGAGTCTGACAGTTTAAAAAGCAGAAGCTAAGTCAACTCTAAAGGATATGAACAGTGCCTTAGCGCACATTTTATTCCTTTCCAGCAAAAGTTTCTTGATGCTGAAATCGCTTGAGTTCTCATTTGCTCTGTAGCTCATCCCGGGGTCTTACCGTTCCTCAGGGAGTTGGTTCTGGTATTGGGGAGCAAGAGCTGCTCGCTCTAATTCACTGCAAGACTATTCAGCTGTTGCAGATGAGAACCAGCTTCCTGCAATCCTTTTATCTGCCTCTCCTACAACCTGTGCCCTGCTCCAGAAGAAGAGAAAGCCAAGAGGGAGGACCTGGCATAGTATGATATTAATCCCCCTCTCAGGTCATATCTTCATGAGATTTACCTTGAATAAAAGATAAGGAGCACTCCATGTCAATACTTATGAAGCCACGGGCATCTGATCCTGCCAGGGGATGATGCCTCCTGTTGAGGTGTCATATAGTTGTTGAGGGGTTATAAGCATCTTTGGCTTCCACCAAGGGGAATGAGAGCTGTGAGCGCTCAGCCGGGCTCGGTATCAGCCTTCAGGGCAACGAACCACAAGAGTAGGAGGGCTGGAGCAGGGATTAGGCCCTCCTCTTCCATTATACCCAATGGAAGACAAATGTCAAAGTGCCCTGGGCTGCTTTGATTTTTCTCCGACCCTTGCCCTTTTCACTGGTCTCATCTTCTAGCAGAAATATTTCCTTATCGGCTGGAAGATTTTTAGCAGAGTCACAACATGCAGCACAGGGAATTTTTTTTTCCCACAAATGCACACAGAGCAGTCACAATAATGAAAATTCAGCCTTTTCCCTGCTTCTCCAAAGGACTGTGGCCTCAGTGCAGCAGTTAATGACTAGCTAGCGATATATTTAAGCATGGGCTTCTCATGAAACACATATTGAACGCTAAAATGCTCTGACGTGCCTTGTAGCACTGGGGTCGGAAGATCCTCTGGCATCTGTCAAAGGTAAGATCTCAACACACCTCACAAACAGATGGCAACTAATTTATGCAGGGATCAGTGCAGACTCCGCTGGAATGCAGCTACTTCTTGGGTGGAACAGGGCAGCTTTTCAACAGCGAACAGCCACAACGTTACGCAGCCATCTAGAGTGGACTGGACCAGCGTGCCTGACTGAAATCCAGGGAGAACTGAAGTGGTCAAAATGTCCCTGGTGGTTGCAATAGTGGGACAAACTCCCCAGGGCTTGTGAAAAGTCCAGGGCTACTGCGTTCTGCAACCTGAAAACGTCGCCTGGAGATGCGGCTTGTTTGCAATTATCACTCCCCCACAAATGGCTGATGGCACATTAGCCAGCCAAGCAGTGCAGTTCATTCTGTAATTAAATATTCACTCCTGCTGCCTCTGCCCTGCCTCACAAAGGCACTAAAAAGCAATCAAACCTTTAATGGAAGCATCCTTGAAAGTTCATTTGATAGCCAACTCAATTTAAACCCATCGCTCAGGCTGAGTTTTGGAGTGTGCCACCTTGCGCTGTAGATATTTGTGTGCCCCTTATCAATACCCCCCAAATGGGCTCGCCAGCAGCAGCAGCACAGTTCGGGGGCCAAGGAGGGCAACCCAGAATGGAACTTTTTTTTTTTTTAACAGGCCATCAATTAAGAGAAATCCATGAAATGTTAACGAAGGGCCACACTTTGCCAAGAAGCATTCTTGTAAGCAATGAACAAGAAGTGCAGGATGGATGGGGAGCTGGTGGGAGATAAATGAGGGAACAGATTTAGGCTGACATGTTATAGGAGGCTGAGATGAACTAATTATTTCACTAACAAATGCTCTAAGGGGAAGAAGTGCCCTTGTTTTTTAGTTTATATTGTTTTTTTCTCCATTCCTCCCCCACCCCCCAAACCTCTCCCTCAAAGACATCACTGCAGGCAAACACGTGTTAGCTCACATGATTTATTCAACAGCCACCCGGGTTCTGCCTTTCACATTGAAGGCCTCAAGATCTCAATATTTTATGCGTAAATCTCTAGCTATCTGCCCCTATTTCTGGTTTAAACTGCTTGTTTAGTACACTGATCTCTTGAGTGCCAAGGCATAATATGCACATGGCTTCCCCACAGTATCCACACTGCTATATTGCTTAGCAGTGGAAATGACAGAAAAAAAGCTTTAAGTTTCTAGAAGCTTTTTTTTTAGTCTCTTCCCAATAATTGCTATTTTTCTGGAAAGAAGCCCTTTCCTCTTACATAACCTTATAGACAGATGCATGAAATTCAGAGGCTGGGCCAGATTTTCCGATTCAAGTCAGTGCAGCAATGTATGCTACTGAAGACCTACTTGCTCTCAGCTGAGTTTTGTAGCAAAGCAGTGGGATTTGGGGATGTTGTTGGGTTTTTCAAATCACAGTGACGTTATTCTTCTTGGCTGAATTCAGGGCGTGATCCACCCAGCTATGTAGCCCCCTTGAATTGCCACTGTGAGTCACGACCAGCCTGAAAGTCTACTACCTCCAGATCTTTTTGTGGGAGGGTACGGTGGTAGAGGCTGTGCAAAATGAGACTGGAAATGTAGCCAAACTGATAGGTTTTGGGCCCTGTTATAAACCTGCAGCTCACAGCAGGTCAGCCAATATGCCTGTAGTTTGTAGGTGAACTGGATGCAACATGGGCTGACTTGCAAGCAAACCTGGGCTGATTTAATGTTTCACAGTGAAAGCCAGGCTACATGAGGTCAGTTTGCAAACAGTGTTTCAGATGACGTTGATTGTGGCTGGCTTTGCATTGGATCCTTGAAGTGCACTTGATCGGACGCCTTGTCCAAACCTCTTCACACTTTCCAAGTTAGTGCTCAGAAATTTCACCCATGCTGGGTGTGAGCGAGGACTCATTTCTTAACAAGCAGAGACAGTCTTTGGCCTTGTCTCCTCTGAGCACTAGACCTGGTTACAGCCACAGGTAGCTCAGTCCAGATGCATCTGCCCCAATACTTACCTCTGCCAGAGCCAGAGTAAACCCCACTTTCCTTTCATCAGCTATAAGGAGGGCTCAGCAGCATTGATTCAGTTAATGGCTTTGTACAGGGGCTTTCACCAGTGCAAATCCCCAAGACACCCAAGCCCTGAACCTTAAACAAATGACTGCCTTATGCCCTGGGGTGCTTTTGGGTGTTTGACCATTCACGAACACACACAGCGTAAGACCGATACAGCTTCCCAAAGAAAGGAGCCTGCCAACATAAGCCTTCGAGCGGTCTTGCTAAGCTTTCGCTCACCCTGCACAAATAGGTGGCAGGAACAGCAAGGGTCACTGCTCCAAATTAATACCCTCCCCTGCCGTCTCCTTCACGTGGATGTTTTAATCATTTATTTTACTTGAAAATGAGCAGATGCCCTGGAGGGACTGGGGGAGTCTGAAGCATTGCAAACACTCCCAATCCTTTGTTGGAATTGGCAGCATTAAATCCAAGCTGCAGACAAGCCTTTGAAGCTGATGTGGCTGGGACTGAGGCTGTTCAGCTCCCAGGGAAGGTAATTGGAACAAAAGAGCCAGGCTATCTTTTTCCCCCCTTCCCAGAGCCAACAGGTTGCAGGCAGTGCTCTGAAAAGGGTTTTGTCACAAAAAAAGGCCGTGGCATGCTGCTTCTGGCTGGAGCTGCCTTTCCAGAAATGCCACCTCTGATCCACACAGGTCTATAAGCAGGAGACACATCCACTGCAAATCCTCGCTGCTGGCCTTTCAACAGCCCTCCGACGGCTCCCCCGTTAGACCGGGGAATGTGCCAGGCTCTGGGAGCCAGGTGACAAGTTGTGTCCAGCACTGAGCTCTGCAGCCAGCCGTGCTGCATTGGGCTTCGGTGGATGGGGCGCAGAGGAGGTCGTGTGAGCCCTGGCTGAGTCCCTCACACTGAGGTACCTTTTTCTCCACCAGCTCACATCCCTGCTGTGTTTAGAAACCTGCTCTTCTCTACTGACGGGGGGGATTGAAACGACACACAGCAAAAAAGCAACATGAATGAAGCCACTTGCGCACTTCCGTTGTCGGTCTGGATTTATTTTTCTACTGCATGCAAAGAATTCGAGTGCCCAATCAGTTAATCCAGCCTCCCCTGGCCCCTACCTCCACGAAGGATGGAGCAATCACCTGAACTTTAGACTCAGTCCTTCTGCTCCAGTCCCGTGCACATTGCATTCGAGGCAATGTGAGTGCTTGTAAAAACAGATCCAGTTGCTTGCGTCTCGTTCAAAGCAAAACACATCCATGGGTATTACAGGTCCCTAGGTAGCAATGCAAATCATCTCACACCCTGAGCAGATTTACAATGGCAGAACCTCCGGTGGAAGAAGCAGAGACATTTTGAGACACTGAGGCAAGATACAGACCCATATCTCTCACTGCCATGCCATTAGTTTTCTGCATGGATTTATGTCCTGGCAGATGACATTTAAATGATGGTGTGGCCGGGAAATTCAGAGAGGCGTCTTGCACAGGCTTGTAAAAAAGTCAAAAAGAAAAAGGATAGATTGGCTTGAATGAGATGGGTTCAAGGGAAGATCAAGGACCTTAGCAATGGGCTGCAAAACCTATAGCTGGCCAGATCAAATCAAGCCCAAGGTGACTGAGCTGATGAGTCCATTAGGATTCAACTGAGGATTGACATTCATGGTCTCAGGCCCCAGACAGACAAATGCATTCCCCAGTATCAGTTTTATATACACACCAGGATAGGAAACGGATAGACACACAGCTATCTAGGACTTTCTTGGTTATGTGGTCACACTGCCTGGCGCAAAGGTTTCTGGCCTTGCAACACAAAACAATGCAAATTAGAAAAGAAATAATTGCAATAACTAGTCATGTACAGTTGCCGCCTACAAGCCAAATATCTTGTTTATTCAGTGAGTTCGGAAGCAGCTTTGTGCATCTTCAGTTCTCTTGCTCTCTTCTCCCTTCTTCCTCTCCCCGTGCCTTCTCCCACCTGACAGATGTCGATTCGTTTCCCTTTCACAACGGTCGTCCCCTTTGGGAGCGTTTCAGGGGAGATGTTGGATACATGTGCACAAGAGGAAGATGGAGAGCCCTTCCTCACTAGAAAGGAGCATCCAGCAAAAATAGAATGAAACGGCCAGAGGATCTGTTACGGATAAAAAAGAAAGGCCAGCAGTGAAGGCCGCCGCGCCTTACGGAGAAGAGTCTAGTATGGACTCACACTCCTGAATTGCCTGGTCTGTCCGAATCCAAAACAACAAGCCACCCCTGCAGTTGGCAAATGCACATCAAAAAGACATATTTCTCTTCAAAGGGTGAGGAGACAAGCAGCTGAAGATGTAGAAGTGGATTCCCCTGCCTCTCTTCCTGCCCTCCCCGTGTTTTTGCTATCAGTCCAAGTGAATTTGTGCTATATGCAGGGGACTGTTGAATAAATGAAGGTCTGCATAGCTAGTCCCACAGGTGCTCAGAGCACTGGATGGGTAGAGGGACAACATCCACCCTTACAGAAACAAAAATGAGCAGAAGGGACTAACTTAAATGCCATGTGTGGGCTTTCCAAAGCGTGTCCACTGGCACTCACAGCTGGGTTTGGAAAATCATGTGCAACTTGTAACAGCTAAATTTAAAGCACAAGGGCCAGATGGTAGCATGGACTTATATTAGCTTGCTTTATTTCCACTTGCAGAGGAGTAGGGTGCATTTTAGGGTTTCTAATCCCCGCCAGGCTGCCTGGGTCCCAAGAGATCATGCACCCTCTCCATCTAAGGCTGTTCGGAGGCTGGAAGGTTTTCCTTCTAACCCTCGCCCGTTGGCTGCAGGAGGTCTGAAGTCCTCAGCGCTGCCCACAATGCACTGGCAGACAATAAAGACTTCTGCTGCATCTTCCTTGTCCTGGGGCGCCTGTACACGGCACGGGGTTTAATCCTAATGAACTCAAATAGGTTTATAACGTTTGAACGTGTTTATTTTGGAGCGTTGCATCACTGTGGGGTAACAGGATTGGGACGTGCACCGATGTTCTTCCGTGTCTTTACCCCTTTCCTGTAGGAGGAACATGTCGATCTGGTAACAGGTGGATTCAATGGGATCCCACATAGGGGGTGGTTTCTGTAGCTCTCCTTTTCCTTCCTCTCGGCTCTTTTCTGCTTCGCAAGCTGTTTCTTTTCCTCCCACCTAGCCAAATCCTTCTCCCTTCCCATACCCCTATTTTTCCCACTGAGAAGGAGCTACTTCATCTCCCTAAGTGCTAGTCCCCTCACTGTCACAAGTATCCAAGCTTCTTCCCAGCAGCTGGCACGACAGCTTTCTTTTATCCTCTCTAATAGACTCCAGACCTCTCCACCTCTCCCAGAGGGAGCCCGCGGTTTCCTGGCAATACTCTAATTGCAGGCTCTCTGCGCCGCAGCCTGTGGGCCTGCAGGTGATTTAAAATGTCATTGGCTCTGAGGCGATCACAAAAGGTACTTTGCACCATCAGCCACACAGATGCCACTGAGGGACCGCTTTGCTTTTGACCAGAGACCATGGATCGAATGAGTTGTGATGACTCGGTCTTAGAAGTAGCGTGTCCAGGCCAGGGTTCAGAAAGTGCATGTCACCATCACCAGCGATGATAGCTGAGCATTGGTCTGCAGCTCTATCATCCCAGCACCTTGGGCCAGCACAACAGTTCACATGCACAAATGTCATGGAGCAGGTTATGGCAAATCCCTGCGTGACGTGAAGATTGGTGCTTCTCGTGGGCCTGGTGTTTGAAAGGTGCATTGGAGCCTCAGCACCTGCAGGTACCTTGCAGCATGTTTTCATACCCCAGTCCCTTCAGGCTCTGTAAGACAGATCTCTCCCGGTGAGCTATCCAGGCCAACATTACAAAATCGCACAGAGGCGGACGAGAGTACATAAGCATGTGAAGCACTTAGACTTTCCTGTGGCTGCTTGCCCATCGCTAATGAGAACCATCATTCTGCAGGCAGGAGTCTGCAGAGAATCGTTTGGGAAGCCATTAATTTGCAGTGGGTGATATTAGACGGCTGTAGGTGTGCGAATACCCTGGAGAAGGAAAGGCTGTCACATCTGAGAACAATAGCCTTACAGACATCCGCAATGATCAGTTTGGAGCTGGGTCACGCTGGGAAAAAACTAGCCATGCTTTCCCTGATGGCTTTTTCAGTCTGCTTTTTGGTGTCCCAGGATCTTAGCACAACTCTTCACAGGAGTTTGTTTGATGCATTATGTCTCCCAGAGAAAAATCTGATTCCCTTCAACTTTCCTCCTCCTGTCAACAAGAAAAGAGGACAGCACATTCGTGGTGCCAGTGGCTTGAATTTCATAGAATTTCATAGACATCAGGGCTGGAAGGGACCTCGGGAGATCATCGAGTCCAGCCCCCTGCCCAAAGGGCAGGAAGTCAGCTGGAGTCATAGGATCCCAGCAAGATAAGCATCCAATTTACTCTTGAAGGTGT
>NW_017728925.1:15132584-15181032 GCF_001723895.1 Crocodylus porosus
CTCCTGGTCAAGCTCAGGACTTTGAGTGGGAGGCTTAACATATCGTTTCCGCCCTGGAAACCGGGGTGGGAGGAAGGCAGAGCAGAGGAGCATGGAATAATAATAATCAGGTCATCCTTTAAGATCATTTAAAGCCCTTCAAGTCCCTAAATAAATGTGATCAGAACTTGTGGTAAAGTGATATCCTTTATTAGACCAACTAGATCTTTGCAAAAAAAAAATCTTTAATTGCAAGCTTTCAGGCACAAGCACCCTTCTTCAAACATAGGAGAAAAGGTTGTAAAAGTTCTCCTGGGTAGAAATGAAAGTTCATATTTCACAGGAGAGTTGAAGGTGTGGTACAATCTCGTGTTTGGAGAGTCAGTGTGGGGTTGTCCTTGTTGCAGTCAACTGGTAGGGGACGGCAGCTTCCTGCCAAGTTTCAACAATACCGAGGGAACTGCTGGATCTCAGTGATAAAAGCTTTGAGGCTGACATGAATCTCTTATGATACATCCATGGACCAACCTCAACGCTGCATATAGGATGTAGCCAAGCCACTGTGGTCTGAGCAGTATCAGCGCTCTTCCTGCAGTAAGAACTTCCTATGCCAGACGGGGCCAACACACCCACAGCAATCTGACCTCAGCTGCAAGGTGTAAAAATGCAAAGCCGGGTCCGAATCTAAAGGGCGCTGAAGTCCATGGGACGTTGTGATTTGCTGTGGGTGGGGAGTGAGGGGCGAGCTCCTATCCTAGTCGCTAGTCTGAGCTTCCAGCCGTCGCAGCTCTCTACATATTAACTCTATTTTCACTCTCACCGTAGTACGCAGCCCATGAGGCGTCTTCGAAGTAAATATTTGGGTGACCATCACCGTTTAAGACATTCAGGCCAATGACTGTCTCGTCTTGTGCATCAGGATGATGTCCAGCATGTTGCAGGCATGACCACAATGCAATAGCTAAGATACAATAGTGATGGGGAAGATCTACATCTGAAAATACCCTTCACAAAATAAAGCAGTAGCCACAGCTTGGCAGAACATGATGGTACCGGCCACGAAAGCATGGCATGATCTTTGGGCCTGGGGAAGGCTTGCCTGGCAGCATCATGCTGGTAACTTGGCCTTACTTGCGTGCGCCCTTGGCAAGATTTAAAGTTCACCTTGTCTTACAGGAGAGCATCTTTCACACAGGAGCTCGGTGTTGTTTAGTAGAAAATGTCTGTAGATTTGAAAATCTTTTGCAGGTATTTGAAACCCCCTGTGTTTGTATGTGTGTTTGTCCACTCCAGGGGAGCTCCAGGCTGTCATCCAGTTGATCCACTGACCTGGAAGGGAAAGTCTTCCCTTTCCCTTTCCCTTTCCCTTCCCTGAAATCTTCCCATCCCTTATTTCTTGCTTGTCATGCTACTGCTTCCACTGCATTGGGAGCAGCCTCTTCTTTTTCAGAAGCCACCACTCCCTATTCCTCCCTACACACAAGGCCTGCATTGCTCTCATTTTATTTTCACCTAGGAGAAACAAACTGAGATACAGGGCTCGGACAGATAGGATGTTTACCACACTATTAAAAAAAGTAGCAGACATATAATGCTAACTCCTAAATGGAGTAATTTTACCTAATCAGGTGAAGATGTACCCCTAAAAGAATTCACTCGATTAGGTTTCATCTCTTTGTGTCCATCCTGCCATCATTTGCTAAGGGCTAAATGACTTGCTGCCCAGAAGTGAGGCTCTGTAATAGCCACCTACTGCGTAAACTATTCCAAGATAACGATCCATCTTATCCTGGTGTATATACAACTGATGGAAATTATATTAGGGAGAATATGTTTGTTTGTCTGGGTCCTGAGACCATGACTGTTATTCCTATAATGGCCATGGCGGGATAAGTATTTGGCACGCTCCCTCCTCCTCCTCCGTCCACAGTCCTGACTTTGCAACGTCCCATACAGGCTGGGGTCAGCATGGAAGTTCAGATCTTTTCTTGGTGAGACCCATTGCGGGCATGTAGGGTAGCACAGGCAGCTGAGTAACTGGATTTTTCTTCAGCAGTTCCTTCCAGCCCTGTTGCCTTCCAAATCAGGGCAGCAATTTAAAGAGCCAGTCCTGCCGTGCATCCTCAAAGCAACACGTCTCTGCATCCAGCCTGGAGAGACTGCCTGGCAGAGGCTCAGCCAATCTGCATGTATGATTAGAAATTGCTAAAATGAACAAGACAGAGAAGCGTGTACAAACTAATTTCTCTTAGTGAGAGGGTAATGGTGTTGATTTATATTATTCTCCATGAATGGTTTTAATCAGGTCTTGCAGAAGCACTTGGCAGCGTTGCTAGGTAACTTATCACCATAATGAGTCCCCTCCAACTTGGTTACAACTTTCAGAGGAAAAGAGAAACTGGGACTTTAATGAGGAGAAAGTGTTCTGGTGCGGCGCACTACTTTTCCACCTGGAAAATAACAACAAGCTGATGCTTGGCTGCAACATGCCCACTCCGTGGACACTGGCACAGCTGAAAAAAGGGTGATGAGCAATGATAAGAAGACACAAAACAGGTTGTTCCAGGCTGCTCTAATATTTACATAGCAATGGCTGATGCAGGAAGCATCAGCGGCGCCCTTAAAACTGAAGAAAAGAGACACAGACTCATAGTGGACAAGGGCTGAAGGGACCTCAGGAGGTCACATCTAGTCCAACCCCTGCTCAAAGCAGGACCAGCCCCAACTCCATCATCCCAGCCAAGGCTTTGTCAAGCCAGGTCTTGAAGACCTCCAAGGGTGGAGATGCCACCACCTCTCTGGGTAACCTGTCCCAGTGCTTCCCCACCCTCCTAGTGAGAGAGTTTTTTCCTAATATCTAAGAGTGAAATTATATTTCCCGTTTACATCAATGCAGCTACATTTGTGTTAGCACGACCCAGGATTTCCCACCGCTCTAAAATCCATTTAGCACCTTAATCTAACACTACTCGGACATACGCTAATTTGTGGTGCTCTCCAGTTACGCCGCTCCAAAAGTCCTTGCCCCAAAAAGGTTTAAAAACAGGGCTGTTTGAGAGGGTGCCAACAATTGTGGAGAAATCATTTTTCAACTTCTTTTATAGGGAAAAAAAAGTTAAACATTCCAAAATTTGAGTAAGTTTTGACTGCCCCTACTTGGAGTCTGGAGGCAGCAAACAAAGCGCTATATCCTGCCAAAATATGTGAAATATGTAGTAGTAGTAGTAGTAGTAGTAGTAGTAATATTGGTGTCACCCATGGCTGCAGGAAGCAGAAAACTGTTTCATTCCTAATACTGATCTGTAGCTGAAGCCCAGCAGATGTGCATTTGTGCAGGTCAAAAATCCAATACTTGCCCCTAAAGAGAAAAAAATATATAGAGTAACCCATAATTTCAAAAACAGGATGAAAATGTATTTAAAATGTTGTAAAGCAGGGCGCAGCAAATTCACCATGGGAGAGGAGCAGTGGTGACGGCATCTTAAACCCTTCACGCTTTTGGATGGGTTCTGCTCATAGATTGAACAAAGCAGGCGATGGGGTCCAAAAACCAGTTCTTTGTTTCTCCACCAAGCCCTGTCCACGATTGTTCTTTTTTTAAAATATTATTATTTCTGCCTGAGCACCTGCACCTCTAGGGGCTAGGTCAAGTCAGGAAGAGATGAAGGGGGACGCGGTGGGGCTGGCTGTTGGAGTGCTGCCACACAGGCCACTGTGATTTCCTCTACTACATCTTCCCAGTGCCCTCACTCACATACCACAATGTTGTGCACATAAAATGATTCTTCCCCACAAAAAATCATTTGCAAGGACTGATGCTAATTCCCCTGGAATCCGTGTAATTAAGCACACAACACGCAGGGCATTAAAGGATGCATTTTCCAATCGCTGCCTCTCTGCATAAGGCTCCTCATTAAAACCCACGTCCCATATGAGACTGCGCAATGCTTTGGAGTGATTCAGGCAAAGGGAAGATGGCTTGGCAAATGCATCGGGTTTGGGTAAGCGGTGTCCTGTGGAGCTGGGCTTGGCTCATTTAATTTGGGCCAGTCCCTGAATTTGTTGCTTGATTAAAGGCCATTTGGCTCTTCCTGGGTGACAACTTGCATTTGAGGCAGGAGATGAGAGGCAGATGACAACACCGCACAGCCCAGTACCTTCCTCTCCCCCACCACAACACAGAGAGGCCCCGATTCTGCTTTCTGACCGTCTGATGCGGGTGCGATGCCATAGGAACTGCTTGACGTTAGAGAACTGGAGAACAGCAGCGGTGAATCGAGTCCAAGGAGCACATGGTGTAAAGAGTTTAATTTTCTGCTGTGTTTACATATTGCTATATCCCAGAGCATCAATATGGAGCAGGCCGGCTACCGAGCAAGAGAGCAGCAGCAGCAACAAAGTTATGGTTCAATTGGGTAGAATGAGGGAAAACAACAGAAATAAATCAATTGGCGGGGGGAGAAGGAGGATTCATATCTTTTACTGCTCTCCCAACAAAAACATATAATGAAAACAAATCAAAGGACTGCAATTGGTTTCCAATAAGGAACATGATCTGACTGAGCAATTGGTTTTAATGTAGAGTGAGATCCCAGGAGGAATAAACCACTGATAATAAATTATTTAGAAATATTAGGCAGGGAACAGGCCTGATGCCAGATTGATTCATGGAGATATTAAGAGGAGAACAAATGTAAAATACATAAAACCCAAGACAAACATGGAGCTGCGAGCAGGGTGTCAACCTCAATAGTAGAAGCAGGGACTATAGGTTTTATCTCGAGTCCGTCAACTGCCACTGACTTTACGGGAGGCTGGAAAGCCTCTGGTTTTTCTGAATAATGCTGCAGGAAGAGCAAGCAATGATCTACTAACCCATCATAAGCAGAATTAGCTTTTGATTTCTACACTCGTGTTCTCCAAGCAGTGAGTTATGCTCATACAGAAAGCTATTTCATTTAAAACCTGACGAACAGCAAATTGGTAACAGTGCTCAGCTGAAAATGTGAACAAGTTGAGAGGGGGAGAACCAGACAGGCAAAGGTTATTGTGATATATTAGGTCAGTTTGTGCTTCTCGGAGTGAGTGCAAGGGGACGGAGGAGAACAATATCCATGACTGACTGCACCGGGTGTAGGTTTTAAAATATTGTTTCTAAGCAGCTGGGATTTATCCGCATGGAAATGTTTGTAAATCCTTTCCTGAGTTCAGATTGAACCTCAAGCCATAAACCTGACTCTTTTCTGGGCTCTTGGGACACCCACAAGAGTTGTGGTCAGACAGCGACTGGGCTTACGAAGCTGGAAAAGAAGGAACCGTCAGACTTTGCCAGGAGACGGCAGGCTACGTGGAAGGGCTGCCAAGGCAAAGCTAAGCTTTGAGTGAACCTATGAACCGATTTAAAGTGTTGGGGCGAAAAGAGAAACGATCTCTGGCCGTGTGTAGACGAAACGAGTCTGTTCCTTCACTTTGGTCCAGCGTGGTTAGTGAAAGCGGATGAGCAAGGTAAAGAGTTGGGAGCTCGTGAAGTATGGGAACATCTCAAAGCCCAGTGGTATTTGAAAAGCAGCGCTGGAGGAGAAGAAGCATTTTAATGAGAAGATCTTCATTAGGAGGTGAGGCACTGTTTTAGCTCATTAGCTCCCTGTTCTGTGCATGTGTGCTCACGTATTTTTAAGTGCATCACAAGGAGGCTGTAGGGAAAGGGCTGTTTTTATATGGGACATAATTGGGAGCATGTAAATGAATCCTCATTAGAAGCCTCCCACGATGACATCCACAGAAAGGACTGGGGGATGGTGGCACCGAGCACCCAAGGCCTAGATGCCTCCATGGCCCCCGGGCCCTGTTCTTAGACCTTAACAGCAAAGCCAAGCATCCCCTTCCCCAGGTGGGTCCCTAGGCTAAAGGGTCAGGCTCCCTTTCTCTCAGACCCAGTCAATATTTCATTCAAACAAGTCCAGGGGAGCAACTTCCATAGGAGGGGATGAGAGCGCTACCCCACCATCCTTGGTGAGTCGGTGAGAGATGTAGGCACAGATCCCCCCGAGTCCCAGATGGAAGAGAGACCCGGGTCCCCCTCACCCCAAGCCCAGACAAAAGGATGCAGGGACTTCTCCTCCGCTGGCCGTGTTTAGATGGATACCGAGCCATTCGGTTTGCTCTGAAAAGCCCGGCGAAAGGGGGAAGAATGCCGAGCCGGCGGATCCCCTTGAGGCCCACGACTGGGTGCTTCCCCCGCGTCCGTCTTCACCCAGCACTTTCGCCCCTCGCCCAGATTGCAAGCCCTCGGGGACACGGCTGGCTCTGCTCGCTGTGTCGGTGCCCAGCCCACCCCGCTGCGGCCGGGCTTCTGGCAGTGCTGCGGTGCCAATCAACCCTCAAGTGCATTCTTGTTTCTAGGGGCCTCTCTGCATAGTCGCGGCCACCGAAGGTGGGGGGAATAAAAGCCTGGGTCAGGACACACTAGCACAACAGCCCGTCGTGGCTCAGGCAAAGCCCAGCCTGCTCCCACCCACTCATCTGACCCACTCATTGCCTGGCTGGACTCGCCTGAGTCCAGTCTTTTCTCCCGCCCAGACTTGAAGATCTGCGGGGTCCCTTCCGACCCTCCTTCTATGACACTCTCCCAGCACCGCTCAGGGACCACGAGAGCCAGCTCCTTGTTCCTCTTCTACACTTGAGTGGCACATGGGTGTGAACAGAGCTGTGCTAAGAAGGGTAACTGATGGGTGGATGCATCCCTGACCGCTGTGCTCCCACAAAGGATTGCTCCAAGGAAGGAAGCCTTTGTCCCCATTTTAAAGATGCAGCGACTGAGGCTCAGAGAGGGGGAGAGACTTGCCCAAGGCCAGTCAGTTCTGGTCTGCAGCCTGGAACCAGCTCCCCAGGGTCATATTAATAGGGCACAGCTGGGTTCTGCCTGTTCGTATTCCCTCGCCTTTCGTTTTTCAGTAAGATACAACTTCCCTCGGGCCGTGCGCTGTCCGGCATCACTAGAACGGGGGAGAAACAGAGCCCCCTTCTCTCGGGCCAGCCCTTAGTTGAGGCTGAACTTCAGACCACACGCTCTCCCTGCCTCAGAGGAAATGATTTATGCTGCATTGCAAACTTCAGCCCATCCGGAAAGCAGAGAGACACATCAGGCCGGTGCCCATGCTATCAGGAGTGGGCACCGGATCCAGCCGACCAGCTGAGACAGACAGCGTTGTCCAAGTAACCACTCACGATGCAACAGGAGAGCCTGGAGACCCATCATCATGTCCTTAAACTGGATAAGACCCAGACCCTTCCCCCCGCACCCCCCACCCTTTTATTCCGTTCTACTCATTTATCCAGTTCATGATCAAGGACCATGTGTTTTATGCACCGTCGCATGACGATCTCTGTATTTAGGCCAAGAGGGCGGGTGCAAGTCCTGGCCTTCGCAGCACAATGCCCTGGTGTGATTCATCAGGAAAGGTTTGATTTCAGCACAGGGTGGGATCCATGAAACGGAAAGGGCAGAGTTAAGGTTAGCGCTGCAAACTCATGGAAGAGCTGAGCTCAGATCTCCCACGTCCCAGCCCAGCATTTCAAACACAAGCCCCTTCTTTTTCACCTATTAAAACTCCCAGTGCAGGTGAGCACGAAACTCTGGGACAGTTTAGATGCAAGTCAGATCTCTGCTTTTGGCCTCCTCTCTGCTTTGACTATGACAACGGACAGTGGGGCGCGAGCATGGTGCTCATGTGACTCCCCAACGCTGAACTACGTTCTCCCGAGCCGACACAGGCTGCTGAAGTCGACCCGAGCTGCGCATGGGAGATAGGATCCTGTGTATCCCAGCTTGCCTTCCAGGGCAATGAAAGGAACAAAGGAGCCACACACACAGCCCCATGCAGTCATTGAAGCAAGCTGGATGAATTTAATTTAAATTTTTTTGTTAATGCTATTAATCACCATCGGCACATGTCAGCCACCTAATGCATATTTAAACTGGGCCAGGAGCCAGTGATATCTCTTATGCAATTTCCTAATGTTAATAATGTTTCCATTAGCCATATCCAGGAAATCTGCCCTTTTTTGCCCCCTTCTGGCCTATACTTTTTACTTTTAATTATGACCAAATGCAGACTATTGAATAGGTTGATGCATTTGAGATGTCTGCAGAGATTTCTTTTTAATAATGCAATTTCTGGGCCATAATAGGCATATAACTTGGGTAATTAATGAAATATGCATGCAGCGTGCTCGCAGAAATTACACATTCATTTGGAACAAAAGTTGGTTGGAAGCGGAGAGCCTGGGCTCGGAGCGACGGCCTGCTTTGAGGGGTTGTCCCTTCTCCCTGAAGGGAAGCCACTGAGCGTAGAAATCTGAACGATCTAGAGTCACATCTGACATTTCCACGGTCCCAAGGGACGAGGTGGGCAGGTCTATGCTTCCTCTGTGCCATGCCCTGCCTATTTACTCCCACGCTCTGGATGGCATCTTACAGTGCCCAGAGGGTACACCCCAACTCTTACTGGAGACCAGCACGGAGCATGCACTCAGGGCCTCTCCGAGGCAGCTACGTTGCTGGATGTGGTGCGTGCAGGGGGGGAGCGAAGGGATGGGGTAATGCTTCTTGGCCACACTCCTGAGCATGGCATAGAGGGAGGGGTAGGCTTGTCTGTCCTCGCTCGGGAGTCACTTCAGTGCATCCGCCGCCGGGGACAAACACGGCTGATGATAGTGCATGGAGGAGAGGAGGATGCCATGGCCCCATCTGCGCCTGCAACTCATCCCTGTTTTGCAAGGGGTGCCGGTGGTGCCCAGAACAGGAGCTGTCACTCCTCCAAGCTTCATCCCGAGAGGAAAATGCCGTTGTGCCCACTGTCACTTCAGTTCATGCGCCATCCCTCCGCGCTGCAAAAGCAGAGCACGCCTCTGCCTCCGGTGAGCCCCTTCTCCTCTGGCGCAGGACTTAGCCAAAGCCAGAGCCCAAGCTTGTCTCTAAACGGTGCGACCAGCTTTTCCCTGCAAGACACTCCAATCAAGCGACACCCTTGAGTGATAAGATGGCAAAGCAGCCATTACAGGAGGTAATGGACCATGCTAAACAGGGAAGCGTCCCAAGGAGAAGCCAAGGGCACTCAGCAGAGGATATCAATTGTCTGGCAGCAATGCCCACTTCAGCCTCTTTCAATGCCACTTTCTCTGGGGTTGCAATGTAGTGTTTTAGAAACCGGTCCTGCAGGAGGCTGTGTCAGGGGGTGTTTCTGTAAGCTAAAGCAAGCCTTGTTGCCAGCTGCCAGCCAGCAGCAGTTGAGATTTGATGCCAAGTAGATAGTACCAATAGTACCACTCCTCAATTAGCCCGAGCCGCACGATTCACGTCTCAGAGATTGCTAAAGCTGGGCAGTTCGCGGTTTCGGTGGGGTGCTTCTGTAGCTCTAAATGCAAAGCTGGACATCAGAGGAGAGGGTATGTGGGCACTGTAAGGTGTTCACTACACTCACAGGGAGAGGCGAAGCAGTGTAGGCAGGTATACACCGGTGGAGAACTGCTAATTTGTTGTGCCAAAGCAATGCACGCTGACAGCTGCTCTGGATCCCAGCCACGCCAAGGGGGGGGCTCGCAGCCCCTATGAATGATATCCTCAGCAGGTTGGCGCCCGCCAGCGCTCCCGTGCCTTTGTCCGTAAATGTTCTCTTAAAAATGAACCTCGCTGTGTGCCAGGGTGAAAACAATGAGTCGGCTCCTGTGTGTAGAGCAGGCCGACTGCTACGCCCCTCCTGAAATGGAAAGGCCTTCTCAAGTCCGTGCAGGACTTGGCACGGGAGGTGCAAGGAGACACAAGGGAAGGGAGGGCACTTGAGTCAGGAGCTGAACACAGATCTCTTAAGACCAACTCCAGTTCTGGACCAGGCATGGAGTGGACAGCACGGGGGGGGCTGGATCTCCTTCCCACTGATTGCACACTCAGGTCCCTGCAGTGGAATCGCTCCTGATTCACACCGGAAAGGGAAAACAGGACGTAGCTTTTCCAGACCAAGGCACCATATCCCACGAAGGACCCCAGGGGCACAGAGCACCTCTACGAGACTGCAGTCTAGCAATGAAATGACTCATTGCTGAGCTCAGGAGCAGCACAGACCCTGCCAAAATGCATGACCTGTGCTGCAATTTGAAATGCCTCTGCGACGCCTTTCCCCACCGGTTCATCAGAGCTCACTGGGCTCACATGTTGCCAGCACTGCAGGAGTTGAATAAATTTTAACAAGCTGGGCTTGTTGCAGGGAGCCGTGTTTTGCCGTGTCTTGTCGCAGGCAGGCAGATAAATACACCGCTAGAGCGTGCATCCACGGGCTCGCTGCTCTCCGGTAATCCTCCCCACTTCACACTGCCCGTGAGCACCACTGACCTCCTTCGCCTCCTCCCGACAGACCTCGGCAGCTTGGAAATGATCAAATTAAACTGACAAGCTCCAATCAGAAGGAATGAACAAGGGCTCCTGGTAGGCCCGGCGAAGGCCTTCATTTGAGCGTGGCCAGGGCTTGAAGCATCATTACTTCAGGTTTGGGATTTTAACAAGGTCTCCGAGGCATGGTAGCTGAGAGCACCCTGCTTTGGCTATGAAGATTCAGCCCTGCAACAACCAAAGATAGAGATGAAGTCCAAAGTTAGGAGACCCAGCCGTGACCCACGGCACATCTGACCCTCTGTTCCCCGTCCCCACAAGCCACGTAACACAGCGAGTGGGTTTGCAAAATGGCTCCCTGGATCAATAGGTCTTTCAAAGGAAAAAAAATCAGTACCTACCAACACAGCTCTCTTGAGCAACCCTACAAAGGATGTCCAGAAAGTCCTTTCAAAGCATCAGGTGAAGTGAGCTTCAGCTTGCAAAAGCTTGTGATCTATCTATCAATCTCTGTATCTACCCTGGTTAGTCTATAAGGTGCAAGTCTACCCTGCCATGCACTTGACTTCAAACGAACACAGCAAACTGCCTCTCTACCCCCTGAACAACTGGGAGAGGGAGGCATGATAAGGAAACTTTGCATCTTATTTAATAGGTTGTAAGGACTGGACTTTGGTGTGCATTGGGGGCTTCTACAAAACCACATGCCCCGTATGGGGTGAAGACCACAAACAACCATCGTTTTTGCTCCTCTGTCTCCGGCAACACTATATTACCCCCTAGCATCCAACCAGGTTCCGGCTCGTACCGACTCGGGGTAAAGCGCACCACGTACTGAGTCTGCATTTGCTCCGTCTGCTCTTGTGAATGCTGATGCAGTGACGCTCTCCCTCGTGAGAGAGCTCAGGGCCTGGCAGCCCGAAGTGGGACTGCCAGACAGGAGCACAATCACAGCAGTAGAGATGGGGAGAGCAAGGTGCTTGCTACTACCTCTGCAGGCACCAACGTACCTTGATGAATGTAGCACTAAATCAAGAGCTGAGTCCAGGAATCCTGACTCGTAGATCCACCCCTAACCACTCAACTGCACTTCCACCAGGTATATGGAGACGTAGACCAATCTGCTGCATGGAGAGAGAAAGACAGACCGGGCTCCCACCAGTGGAAAGATCTGGCTCGACGGATGCTACGCATCAGCTCCCAGAGGGCAGAGGGTTTGCTTTGGCTTGGTTAAAGCTACCCCTCTGGGAGAGGCCGGCGATGCTAAGGTGCTCAGAGTGAGATGTACCAATAAAGCAGGGGACATGAGCTTGGCAGGGTATAGCATATTAGTCCAGGCAGCGGGGCATGCTTTCCCAGCCAATCTCGATTCCTAACTTGGGCAGACTGCTTGAAGGTTTGGCTCACAAAGGGAAAAACAAATGATTGCAGTGCTGGGGGGGAGGTGGAGGCGAGGGGAGATGGATTCCCTGGAAAAGGGAAACAGGCTTTTTTTCCTTTTTTTGCCTCCAGGGTTTCTGGAGCAACACCGCCACCAGCATCATTGCAGCTGTCAGCCATCGGGGATGCCGGCAGCCAGCGGCAGGGTGCACGTGCAGCTGGTCCTACCCATCAGCAGCCGTCCCTCCCCCAGCAGACGCTGCAAGAAGCTGTGCAGATTTGCAGTTTGCACGCGTCTCTCCTTGCCAATCCCTCTGGCATCTTCCTGCCACAGCAGGAGGGTTGATCTCACACCAAGGATCCATTTAGAGCTAGTTCCCTCCTTGCCAGGCTTTGCAGGAAACGCACTGGGGCTGCTCGGAGCCTGCAGCCTGTGAGGGAGGAAAGGGTGGGATCACTGCACGGCTGCAGGGTGTAGACCCAGAATGAGCCGGCCCGTCATGAATCCTGTTGTGCTGCTGCAGCAGCTCTCCTACCTGCTAGGAGATGCAAGGGCTTCTCTTCTCCATGAGGCATCAGCTTGACATGATAGGGAAGAGGCAGCAGGGAGCAGCTGGTTGCAGCTCCCTGATCCTATTGCCCAGCAATTGCAGAAAAGAGAGCGGCTGGGGCCTGCTCTAAGTTGCTCCACCAGCAGACGCTATGCACTCCTCTGCTGGAGGTTGTGCAAAGAGCTGCACAGAAGTTTTCCTGGTTCTTCCGGTTCCACATTGGAGGCCCACCAGTACCTTATCAGTGAATACTGTCTGCATTGAGATAACACTGAAGAGCTCCAGCTGGGGCATGAAGGACCCACTCCACCAGACACGTGGAACAAAGACTGTTCCTCTTCCCACAGGCAATACTAGATCATTATATGTAGGCAGCTCAATCTTCTGGATCATGGTGTACACATAAAAGGTCTAGTCAGGTGCCTGATGAATCTGTATGTACAGAGTCGTGCAACCATCACACCAAAACCTTCAACTCGTATGCTTAGGCAAGGGTATGGAGGAGCGGAGGCTGCCCAAGGCCTGCCACCCCCCCTTTAGCCCATTGAGATGGACTGCAAAGGCCAGACCGAGTCCAGACGTTCAGCACCTCGATGGGTGTAGCTTCCGCTACAGCAATGGAGAAGAATAGCTGCTGACTGCCTAACACCTCGGCGAGGGTGCATTTCCATCGGGGTGATACCCCTTAGTCTTTCTACAGTCAAGGAGTACCCATGAAGCAGTGGGGAGCTGGGTTTTCTGGTGGCCTATACTTGCCTTACTCTGGGGGTTGCAACGGTATAGTATTTTATAGGAGCTACCCCACCACGAGTAGCCCTGTGGTGGGCCAGTAGGGGGCACTCCTGTGTTGAGCCACCCACCTCCCTGCGCCTGACCCCCTGCCAGGCTCCGAATGCCTCCCTAGGGGCGCCTTATGTCCGGCCCAACCCCTTCCTGGAGCACATACGCTAGCCTGGGGGTAACGTCACCACCACCACCCCGAGAAGGGACTGTCTCGGCCCTGTGTCCTCGGGGGAACACAGGCCTAATGTCCTATAGGTACTCAACCCAGTACAGGCACTTGGGGCACTTCCCCAAGTCTGGGGGCAAAAAGTACAGTCTCCCTTAGTCCACAGACCTAAGGGGTCTCTTAGGCATAATTTAGACCCACCCCTCAATAAGCCTCCCACACCAGTCACAAAGGAAGACTTTATTGGTTACAGGGGTAGGGTGAAAATAGGGTACAGGGTTGAGCAATATCCTAGAAATCCTAAAGAGCAAACAGTGTGGCTGAGGTAGCCTTTTGATCACGCATCTGAGTTACTGCCAGCTAGATATCTAATCAGATCTCGAGTAGCTTACTCACAAGCATCTTCCAAAGGCCGGTGAAGTTTCCCTTTGGAGGCAGGCAGTTCCTTGCTCGTGAGTTTTGGGGTGAGAGAGCCAGTTTCAGATGGTAAGGTTTCTCTGTGTCCCCCGCATGGCTGCTGCTTCACCTCATGGCCGAAGAGCCCGCCTCCTTGCCCATCCTAACTTATATAGACCCTGTGACCTCATTCACCTGGTCCAGTGGAGGCCAGCCCTGGTTGGCTGTCAGCCAACCAATCTGAAATACATCACCTGTTACCGGGCAGATTCCAGCCCACCAGGTAGATGCCCCTCACCCAGGTACCAGTCACGTAGGCAGAGGGAGCAGGTTTCCCCCTCCCTCAGGAAAGCAGCCAGTTCAAGTTACCTAAAGAGACAGGGCAAGGGTGTGATCCCCTCTGCTGAGCCCACCCCACTTAAATGGTCACAGCACAGAGATTTTGTCACATTGTCACAGGGCAGAGATTTTGGGGAGAAACCAAGGTGGCTTTCTGCCACAGCCCCACTGTGTTGCCACCAGGCCCTCCAGCTGGATGCAGTTTATGGTCATACCCAGGACCAAGATATTTATGAAGAGGTCAGCACTACCATGATGCCTCCAGGTTGCTCCTAGCATATCTACTCCCCTCCCCATAAGCCAGAAAGGCTTGGTCTCTTAGATGCCTTCACCAGACTTGTACCTTTGGACAACAGGTCAGCAGATACCTTTGTGTGCTAGATGAAAAAGGCTATAGTGGGATACAGCAATTCAGATCTGAAGTCAGGCAAACTCAGTTTAGAAATAAAGTATAAATACTTGCACGAAGGTAGTTAGGCATGAAGCAACTTGCTGAGGGGGGTGGGGGGGGTGGATGCCCCATCACCCAGACTCCTACATGAAGACTGGGCAGCTTTCTCAAAGGTGCAGTACAGCTGAAATGGGAGTTATGGACTTAAGGAAGAAATCATTAGGTTAGGTTCTTGGGTAGGAAATGGAGTTTTCCATTTCACTAAACAGAAAGAGAGAGACAAGAGAGGGCCATTTGGACAGGTTTCTTCCCCAGACCGGACAAAACGCCAATTTTGCAAATGTTTCTGCAGACTGAAAATCCAACCCAAACTTTTGTTTTGGGTCACTCAAAACCTTCTCTACCAACCCCTCCAAATGCTTCCTGTGATTTCAACCCTTCTGCATTTATATTGTTATGGGCAAAATCAAGAACACTTAGAAATGAAAAATCAAAAGTTTGTCCTGAGTGTTTAAAGCCAGGATGCTCTGCTGTTTTCAAACCTGTTATTTTCTTGTTTTCCATTGTTGAAATGCAATGTCATGGGGGGGAACTCGAAAACGTGGTAATGGAAAGCCGCTTGGATGCAAATTCTCCCGCCCGTTCTACTCACTGCCCCGTGCGAGACAGGAGATGTCATTAAATAGCCATAATGATTGTTCTGCCCCTAAAATCCAAGATTTAGGGGCTTTCCCCCAGAAATACAAGAGCATATTTAATCCACAGGTATTCAGGTTGTAGCTGTATTCGTCTAGAGGAAAAGGCAATCAGGACTCGTAGTAGAGATGAGATCTTTTATTAAACCAACAAGATTTTTGCAAAAAAAAAAGCTTGCAATTAAAGAATTTTTTTGGCGAAGATCATGTTGGTCTAATAAAAGATATTTAATCCACAAGCATGCACCTGTGTTTTAACTACATTGCCTTTTAAGTCACCCATTAAAAGCACTTTCACCTTGTTTTTTTCTCTATTCTGTTTCCATCTCCATTTGGCTGGGTCCCTTTTATGCCCAGCTGTTTATTACTCTTGGTAATACTTGTTTCTGTGCTAGTTTACATTGCCCTGACAGAAGCTATTATAAAGGAAGCGTATGTAAGGAACAGAGCAGGGGAAAATCTATTGCTGAATGTATTGATTTGTACACTCTTTGAGTCAAAACGGGGTGAGACGGTGGCAGCTGCTTTCAGTGTCTGCGGTCCTGTGGGTTGCGGAGGAGGTGGGAGCAGCGGGGAGAGGGGGAGGCTGGAATAAGTGCCAGGAGGATTGAGCAGAGAGTGTTAAAACACATGGCCAAATTGCCTGCTGCTGCTGGAGCATGTGGGGAGGAGGAGGAGGAGGAGGAGGAGGAATGCTGCTTGGACTCCCTCAGACAGTCTTCTCCATCCCATTTATCTGGGAGAGGAACCAGGTATTGCCCCCCCTTGAATTTGCCCCACCGAACCCCGCCAACAGACCCCCCCAGCACATCTCCTATGGAAAGCGCCTGTTAGCATGGGTGTAGGGAGAGAAAGGTTGTCCTCCAGGCTGGATTGCAGAGGGCGGGACAGCCTGTCCTGGCCTGTGATTTACAGCAGGTGGGTGTTGCTGAGCTGCACAAGATTTAAATTAAAGTCCCTGGTGTCTCTATAAGAAAAGCACATCCCGCTGGGTGCATAGCTCCCTCGAAGCTTGGGAATCAACGCTGTTCATATCCCTGTACCCTCAGACTCTGCGGGACCCCCCTGCAGTAGCGGCTGTACAGCACAAAGATGGTTCCTGCCCCAAATCCCCCAGGTCTAGGACAAACATTGCGTGAACCGGTTTGAGCCAAATCAGTTACGTCTGATATACATTTAACTCAAACCAGTTTTGGCCATTTTGAAACTGGTTTATGTGCACTGAATGTCTGTTCTGTTACAGGTTTAAACCAGTTTCTGACCACTTAAACCGGTTTATGTGTAATGTCTGTCCTAGCCCTGCAGTCTGAGACTAGAGATGGGAGCATGGCGTGCAAAGAGGGTGCAAAGAAAGTCAAATAGCTGAAAGTAGGTCTCCAAAGATCCTGGCCCTCAGCCCCACAGGCGCATCAGATATACACTCAATTGTTTCAACTGCCCTTAGTAGGCTGGCATCTTTTTAAGGATTGCCAGGATATTTCTTGGAGACAGTGCCCAGGGGAAGTAAGGGAAGTGCTGCTAGGAGCTTTTCCCTAGCAGAGTACCATGAGAGTTAGTTATACCAGCAAGGGATGCCATGATGTCTCCCTCGTGTCTGCACACACACTCCCTTTCTGCCCTCAGGCCTCCCTTATGCTTTCTGAACACCTTGAAATGCCATCTCCACCGTTTCTCAGTGTCTCTACATTTCATTATGGGGAATTATTTTCACTAGTGCTATTGCTTTTCCCTCTTTGCAAACCCAGCAGATTTCCATCTCCCCGAGCAAAATATTTGAAAACCTCTCCCTTGTTTCCTGTCCTCCTCTTGCTTCAAAGTGACATGGATGTAGAATATAACATCTCTACCAGCCATGGCAAGATTGGCATTAAGCTGAGTGGGATTTTTCTTTTAATGAGAAGAACAAAAGGGTATAACAGCTTCCCCTCAAAAATTGTGCAAAGTAGCAGACAGGTCATTGCGAAGAGACATGCGTCCACTGGGACACTTCCTATCCAGCTGATGTATATCTGAGGGTCGGGGGTGCTGGTCTATTGCTGAGACACTAGGCAAGTTCAGAAGAGTACCAGTTGCACCCTGCGTGAAGGCTTTTGATCTGAAAGCACCTAGGGATTTTCAGTGCTACCTATTAACAGCTGCTGCTGACTTCAGTAATAATACACGCGGCATTTTTCTGCTTCTCCGTTTTATCTCCTGCCCATAAATGAACTAATTAAAATGGCCACAGATTTGAAGAAAAAGGATGATCAGGTTATAAAGCAAAAATAAATTATTTAAAAATGAGTGTTCCAGGTTCAGAAGAGTCCTTGGGTTTAAGCTCATCAGAACAGCTTGCGTTCAAAGAGCCAAAATACTTTGCACAGATACTGGGAAACGGCTTTCCCCAGTGACAAAATGCAGCCACCTCTGGGGTGGCTAGGTACAGGGGCTACAACAATACATGGCAATTAAAATCCATAGAACATCCTGAGGGACTGGGGACATTGCACCAGCACAGCTGTTGCTGGGGATTAGTGTGGGGGGAGGAAACAATCTCCAAATTCACATTTTTTTTTTATTTGTTTTTACCCGGAGTCCTGATGGCGATCTCCGAATTCGAGAGCTGCAAGCACACGGTTATGTGCCAGCTCCTGCACAGATTCTTTGGGTGCCCCAAACCAGGACTTTGCAGCAACCCGAAGAAAGGCACCGCAGTGAGTCTCTCCCAGGTGTTACACAGAGCATAGTACTCCTGGTGCTAAGGCATTTGGTGCTACCATGAATGCCTGAGCAACATGCATTCAGTGATACTGGGCCTCATCGTGTTAATACACAGATCTCTGCCGCCTGCGGGACACTGGATGGCATCCAGTACAGAGTAATAAACCTGGGCCCGTTGCTCAGGTTGCATCCTTGAAAGCCAGAGACTTGATTTGGTTGGTGCCGTTCAGGACATAGGATAGGGGAAAGGAAAGAGAACTCAATAGCGCCAGGCAGCGGTAGCTACCGGTATATCTGGCACTGCAATGGCCAGTGTTTCCAGCTGATTCTTGTTACCAGAACAGCAGGATGCTCGCGAGCAAGGAAGGAGAGCTTGATTTTCATTCCAGCTTATCAGCCTTGCAGTTGTCCAGGTTACAGCCTAGTCCCTTGAAAGGGTGCTGACGAGTCTCCTCCTCTTGGGGAGGAAGGGGACAAGGGGCGGGTGAAAAGCAGTCAGAGCGCCTGCACCCTTCAGTTCATTAAGGCAGTCCTTGGGGTCCCCTACTCCAGCAGTAATTACGACTGAGGCAGGCTGGTTAAGGCCGCAGGTGCAGACAGGATGTTCATGAATATGTGCGAATTCCCAGGGAACCTGGTGGAGGGGAGACAAGTTGGTTATTTACAGCTCTGCTCCATAAAAAACCTGGGAGTTGCCTCCTGTCTCTTCCTGGCTAGGGTCAGACTGCGGGAGCTTGCCCCAGGATCGAGAGACCCAGAGCCTGAAGGTTGGGGACTGGGTTTTGTCCCCTCCTGTCACAACCCAGCAATGCAAGGTCACCAGCCCCCTGCCCTGCCGAGATGAGAAGTCCTTCCAACATTACCCTGAACTGTGTAATGGTTCGGAAAAGTTTCTTTCCTTCCTTCATTTCTTTCCAAATATGGCTGTAGGAGCAGTTGAGGAGAGCCAGTCGAGGGAGGTTGGCACTTGAAATCTTCCAAGGGGACTATTTTTTTATTATTATTATTCCCCACCCAGTGCAAGAAGTTCAGATGCATTAAGTGAGCCTCCAAAATTCAGGGAATGCATCTAAAGAACTGAGGTGCATCCGTTTGCACTGCAGTACCTGGATGTCAGAAGCTTTTTCTTTTTTTTTTTTTTATGCTTCTTTCTGCAGATCTATGTCCAGTTCCTGCTTTTCTCTTTGGCTTAACAGTTTTCTAGGACATAAATGACTGCTTTGGAAATCTGACTTCTTCATTCTGCAGATGGTTCAGCTTTTATTCTCATCGGATGCCCATTTTTCCTCCTGAAGTGAAAGTAGTCGCTTGCATGACAGGGGAATCTGTTGCAGGGAAAAGCAAAGCAGGGAATGAGTTCCCCACCCTCATCTCATGGCATTGGCAGGACCAGCGACATGGCTTCTGGATCAGCCCCGCCATTGAAACTGAGCATTTATGGGGCAGGGGAGAGGTCTGAAGTGGTGAGAAATGTGGGCAAGTCCCTCTTCAGAGGCACGTCCCACAGAAGCAGTGCCTCAGTGCATGACTTGGGTGCATCCCGTGAGCTCAGCAGTCTTGCGTGATCTCGCAGGGGATTTTCTACCTGCTAGTGATCTACCTGCTTCGCTTTGCAAGAGTCAGTGGATTCCAGCCAGTGTCTGGGCCAGAGGCTGACTTGGACCATTGCATCCTGTCCCTTCTGTACAATGCTACCAAGCCAGCTGGGTTGGGCCTGGTGCGTGAAAAGACCAGAGAGGTTCGGCATGGTACTCCATTGCCCCTCCAAAGTCGCACGTGCAGGGACTTGAACCAAGGCACAGAGCTAGAGACTTCCCGATGTCTCATGGGACCTTGCTGTTGCCAAACTAATTAGCTTGGGAAGCAAACAGATGCTGCCGTGCTGAGCGCCAAACTCATCCCTGGTGTTAATCCTGATTGGCAGAAGCTATTGAAGGAAGAGAGAGGAAATAGTCTTGCAACAACCCTCAGCCCCAGCTACTTTTTCCTTCTTGCAGTTTTTAAGAGGCATCCCAGTCACCTGGATGCTGCTTGCCCTTAATGATCACTGGCTGCCGATTCCCTCAATACCACTGGAGACCCTACCAGGAAAACACGAATACTGGAGCGTGTGCAGTGAGTGTGGACACACCTATCTCCCAAAATGGATGGAGACTATTTTCCTCCCCTAGCCCAGCATGCAAACATCTGAGGATGGGACAGGTGGCAAAGCTATTAGACGAGCTCAGATTAACATAAAAAGAGAAGAGAGCAAAAGCCCCCTGCACCTCCCTGCCTTTTCCTTGGCCCTGCCACATCTCTGAGCTCCTGGAAAGGGTTACCTACTCAGTAAAACTTAGCTAAATAGTCTACTGGGTGCCATTGGGCTCAGAAACCCAGCCTATTATATAGACAGCATCTATGGGTCTTATAAAACATGATGGCAAAACTAAAGTTAGTCTTTAGGGAACTAAATGAGGGTTTTGCAGGGAGGAACAGTGAATCAGACTTCTTGTTTAGCGCTATTAGTGTCTAACTTGACATACCTTTGGATACTCTCTGTGCTGAATTCCAGGGTAGGAAATGTGCCTTACAAAATGTGTTTGTAAGCTCTAGGTGCCAAATAAGTCATTATTCATAAATAAAATACAATCCAGCCTTGTGGATGACTTGAGGACGCTCCGCTGAATCTTAAATGGAATTGTTGTGCCTGGCTTTTGAACATAAACCTTTGTGATGGGAATGCAAGGACAAATCCCAACAATATGCCACCTTCCTAAATGGTGAGCAAACACCTCCTGGCTTCAGTAACCCAGGCAGAGGGATGAGGGATTCACGCCGCAATGGGTCGTGAAACACACAAGTGCATGAAATCAGAGGTGTGTTATGTTCTCCAGAGATCAGGAGTGGTGGTTCTCTAATGACCCGACCCCCCTTCCCGGTCCCTCGTTCCTCCACTGCTGGCTTTCAGACTGCTTCCTCCTGCTCTGAACTGGGACACTTTCTCCAGACCTGGGGGCAAAATGACCCTTTCAGCCACGGTGCAATGATTCCAGCGAATCAAACTTATCTTGCTGGGATCCTATGATCCCAGCTGTCTTCCTGCCCCTGGGGCAGGGGCTGGACTCGAAGATCTTCCAGGGTCCCTTCCAGCACGAATGTCTATGAATCTATAAACCACAGGGCCCACAATACTGGCCCCTTATACCCAAGCATTTCCATTTAGTGGGGTCACTAGGCAGATGTGCTGCAAATAGAGAAGAAAGAGCCCTGAGAGGTGAAATGAACGGCAGAGGCCATTCAACTGGCTCAAGGTGTGGGGGAACTCCCAAATCTTTATGAGCAATGAGTTGCTTTGCAGAGACCCTAGCTCTAACCCCTGTGTCACCCAAAGAATTGCTCCTGGAAGCAGGACAGTGCCTAATAGCAAAAAAACCCCGACTGGCTGGATAGTTAAGCTGGAAGGAAGGAACAGACGGGAGCAAGCACAGATGTGGACGACAGCAGGCTTGCTTGCCGTTTATTGAGACCCAGAAGTATTCCAGTGAAGCCAGCCCCTATTGAAATGAAGCCCATGCCAGGCTGCTTTGGCACCAACGTTTGAATTCCTGAAAATGCAATGACATTTATTAGATAAGCAGCAGAGCAGCAGCATATTTAAGCTGAACCTAATCGCTGGATGCATTCGCACGTATGGAGCAGACAGGTTCTCACCCTTCTGGGTGGCTCCATCATTTGCTTGGTTTTCTTCCACTGCTTTTGATTCACCCTCCTATGCCTGCTCCTTTGAAGGGTCCTCCTTGGGTGCAACGTGGTAACCATGGGCTATGTTGCTAATAGCTCGAGCCTGTCAAAAGCACCAACAATTTCTGGCCAGTGTCCTTTCAAATACTTCCATCAATCCCCTTTGGAAGAGCTGGAGCATCTGTCTCTGCTAAGACAGTCCTGTGGTGCTCTGTCACACACAACCCCAGAAGGCCCTTGAGGCTAACGAGCTGGGTTAAATCAGATGGGATGTCTCCTCTGCCAGGGGAAACAGTTTCTTCCCCATTGACCTCTGAGACCTCCAGCATTCAATTCTACCCTCCAAGTTGTTCATGAAGATATTAAACTGGACCAGATCCAGTACAGACCCCTGGGAAACCCCACTCAATTGCCGCTCCAAGATGCAACTGCAGATGCTTCCTCAGTCTGACAAAGGGTATTTATAGCCGAAAGCTTGCAAAGAAAACTGTTGCCAACTATCTGAGTTGGTCTAATAAAAGTTATGAGATTTACCTAAAGAACCTTGTCTGTGCTCCTAGCTGGTGCTCAGCTAGTAGTTATCAGTGGCTAAATGTCAATTATCCAACCGGACATGCACCCGTTCAAGAGTAGTGTCATCTGGAACGTATTTCCTTAGCTCGCTTGTGAAAGGGTTGAGAGAGGTGGCATCCAAAGCCTTATCCAGGTATCTTATAGGCACTGCTTTCCCCACAAGGCTGTCACTCTGTAGCAAAAAGAAATTAGGTTCGTTAGGCATGATTTGTTTCTGACGAAGCCATGTGGGCTATTAATCACCTTTTTCTCCTCTAGTGTGCTGACAAATTGATCAATTGATTATATGTTCCTGTATCTTTTCAGATACTAAAGTTAAACAGACTGGTCCATAGTTCCTTTTCTCTTTTACAAAGGTTGGCACATTATTGGTCTTTTTCCAGGCTGCTAGGAGCTCTGCCAACCTCCTTGAGGTCTCAAAGATTACAGCCAACAGCTCTGCAATTACTTCATCTAGTTCCTTGAGTATCCTATGATGAACCCCAGGCCCGGCTGATCTAGCTTATGTACGTAATATCTACCTACTGTATGTAATCTCTAACTTGTCCGTTCCCTCCATTAGGCTAGTGCTTGCCCTTTGTCCTGGATGCTAATTGTGCGATTCATCTGACAGTTGACCTTTTTGTGAAGACTGAAGTGAATAAAAGCACTAAATCCCTCATTCTCCTCTACATCACCCATTAGTAGCTCCCTTCCCTTCCCTGCCACCTTTCTTTGGGCTTCCTCTTCCTTCTGACATACTAATAAAATAGGCTTTTATTACTTTCTCTGTCCCCGGCTAGCTCCATCTCAACCTGTGCTTTGGCTTTCTGTATTTTAATTCTCATTCCTGTGCTATAGTCAACCTTAGTAACATGGCCAAGTTTCTACTTTTTGTAAGATTCCTCTTTAAGCATCAAGTCACTGAAGAGCTTGTGGTTTAACCAGGCCGGTCTCTTGCTGGACTTCCTTCTTCTGCACTGAGATAGCACATTCTTCTCTCCTTGATACTGTCCCTTTACAGAGGAAGCAAATCTCTAGGAAATCTTTTCTTTCCTTACAGTTGCTTCCCATGGGATGCTGCCCGCTGGTCCCCCTGATTGTATTCAAGCCTGCCCATTTCTATCTCCTCTGAGAGTGGTGTTTGATCCTTCTCCTTTGGTGCCACGGTGTATACCTGTTCTTCAGTCATTGGATTGGGGCTCAGAGGTTCAACGCTGTCGAAGAGCCTCTGCTAGAGGTGGCGGGCTGCCAGCTCCCACCACCCAGGGCAGCCACATACTCCTCTTTCCCTGCAGACTTCTCTGGCATGTTCGTTCCTTGATCTTTGAAGTCTCCGCGAGCATCCTTTCAATGGTCATGGATGCTTGCCAGCCCAGCCACGTCCTCCTAAAGCTCCCTTAATGCTTCCCAAGGGAATCCTCCAACAGGCATCTCACACCAGCTGCAGTCTCCTGCCTGGATGCCTTTGGCAGGGGTGTGCAGGGTGTACTCCCCACCAAAGCCAGACCAGGACTTGGGTGGAGGATCTCTGTAATGCCTTCCTTCCAACTGCTATGGTGCTGCTTTTTTTGGTCCCCAAAACAATGAAGGCTTTCATCTCTTCTCCCAAGCAGGAATCTGCCCATCCAAGTCTCCTTCTTTCATCCTGGCTACCTCCAATAGGCACTCATCCACCATAACACCCCGAGACCTCACCTTGGGTCCCTCTTGCCATCCCTTCCTGGAGTTAAGCCTCTGGGAGCTGGAAGCAGCTCATCTTGAAGGGAGGTCCCCAGCTCCCAATTTTTTTTTATCAGCATCTTAGTCTGCTAGTCATTCAGGGCTTATCTGCTTCCTCAAGTGTTGGCTGCCAAGGACCCTGGTGATGAAAGGGTGCGAATTTTCTGGGCTGAGAGTGGGAGGAAGAGTTTATTTCAGGCTGTCAGGACCCTGTGTTTTATTCTTAAGCCACTCAGCACGCATAAGACCAGGAAGGGACTTAAGTGCAACAATGAGGGTGCATCCACACATTCATTAATGCTCTGTAGTTACTGCACTTTAAGTTTAGTTAAGTTTACTTGGATAAGCAAGGACTAAATCAGTGTGCAATAACTGGCACTACTGCACAGTAGGGTCAGCACATGGGTTGTTACAGATGCTAACTGTGCAGTGGCCTAATGCTAGTGCACAGCACCGTATTCACATGAGTTTTGCCTGGCACGCGACTACTGTGCTATATTATACTGCACAGTTAGTGTCTGGTGTAGGCGCACCCTGAAATGAGTGTATGAGTCTCCCTGAAGGAACTGTGGAATCAGGGTGCTTACATTTAATGCAGAAATAAATCTCTCTGCCCACCTTCTGGGGCAATTAAGGATGCTCCTCTTCATCTCTTACCACCTTGTTTCCCTACAGTGTATTTTTCAGTATTTGATAAACACGCTGTCGCGGGGATGGGAATCAGCGACTCCAACTGGGGCAGCCTATCACTGACATTAAAAAAAAAAAAGGAGGAGAGGAAGAGAAATGAGAGCGCTTAGAAGCCGAAAAGGTAATTAAGGTAAAGCTCGTTAATATTTCAAGCCCACACTGCATATTACAGCTAAAGGCCTGGCTGAAGCCGAGGAAGTGATGGGAAAGAGCTTGTCTTGTTACATAACAGCACATTATGAGATCAAAGCACTAAAACTTGAAACCGGTTAAAAGCTCTTGCCCGGTGATGGAGGGGGTGGGGGGGCCGAGGCTGTGGAAAAAAGCCTGGGAGAGTCCGAAATAAAAAATCTGCCAGTTCTTGTTACACATGAATAATTGTGGAGCAAAATCCCAAGGATCCTCTTAGCGCTTTGGTAAATCTCCTTCTGATGTGAAAATCCAGCGTGGGGCAGGAGGAGGGCGGGGAGGGACGGCCCTTTCCCTCCTCCCAGCACGGGGAGAAAGCTGAACGGGGGTTTCCAGATGCAGTGGGAAGGGGAAGGGGAAGGGCTGGGCTGTCAGGGCAGGCAGAAGGCAGGTTAGTGCGGTACGAGCACCTGAACGAAGCTGGGTGCCTAGCGCTGGGCTGGTCGCACGCACTGGAAAGATGGGCTTGTAAGGGAAGCCCCCGCGGCCAGCTGCACAAGGGTGCGCGTGGCGAGCAGGGGCGCGTTGGCGTGATCACACAGCCGGTATCTCTGTACAAACTCTAAAATCCAGGCGAGGGTGACTCCAAGAAGGCAGGAATCCGTATGGGGGGGGACTTGAGCGTCGGATGAAATGAGCTCTTGCTCACACCAATGCATGCATCTCTGATTCGGTTCACAGGGAGCTGGCCTATATGCTACGTCTCTGGCTGATAGGATGCATCTCTATTCTGCCTTCGAGCTGAATTTTGAAACACGGGGTGCAGGGATGCCACGACCTCGCTCTCCCCTTAAACCCGCCTCCGCTCTTTAGGACTTGCTGCGCTTCGTGCCGCGCAGGGCAGATAAAACGGTGCAGCACGGCGTTGTCGGGAAATACTCCGCCTTTTCATCCCTCGTGCCCCCCACGACCACCACCGATGCCGCCGGGTCTAGATGAACGTGCAATTTGCTTCCACGTGGAATTAACATCCCAGCCGTCTCGTGCCTCGCTCACACTTCGAGAAGCTGCAAATGATTGAAGCGCAGCGTGTCGCAAGGTATCGCAGTGGGGCTCTGAGCCTGGCTCCTGAAAAGACTATGTATTATCATCCTACTGGGGGGGAGGTTTTTTGCAAATAAGATGTACGCCTTGCTGGGGTCGTTTGACCCCAGTACTCTTTCCTGGGGTCGGACTCGATGACCTGCTCAGGTCCCTTCCGACCCTAGAAACTATGAAACTATAAGGCGGAGACATTTTCAGAAATTTCAACTAACTGTGAAACCAAACCAGAGAGTTGTGAAATAATGGAGTGTGGAGGGGAGTGTTTCCGATTAGTTTGTTTGAATTCATAGCATTTTGGTGTCTGTAAAATGAAATGGCCTCGTTCCTACGCGGCACCGGGGAGCGCGGAGCAGAGCCGCCCCCTCCTGCCCAACCAGGAAATGCAACTGGCGCCGCAACAGACAGAAACCCGAGCGCACCTCGAACCGGCAGGGCCGCGGTCGTTATTAAAGCAAGTTGCAAGACATCAGCAACCGGTATTGACGGGGACGTGTACTTCCTCCTTTCAGCTGCAGAATTCTCACCTTTTCCTCGGGCCTTCCGTTTTTCAGCTGTTTTCTTTTATTAATCATCGTGGATTTATTTTTTTTTTTTTTAGTAAGTGCTTTAAACAAATGGAAAGGAGCTAAAGGGAAAATCACTTGCAGGTGGGAATGGAAGCCCGGGCCCTGTAAAATTCCTCCTTTCCTTGGGATGGAAGTAATGCTATTACTGAAGCGGTGTGTTAGGAAACAGTTTTCCTCACTACACTGCTGAAGTGCAAGGCCTCAGCCAACATCTAATGGAAAAGTTGCCATTGGACAACAGAGAATGGTACCAAGAAACATAAAACACTCCTGGGAAAATAAAATTAGGAGCGTTTGCCAATCATTTGGGTTCGTTTTTACATGAATTGGGACACGGCCTGGCAATCGGTCTTCTTTTTTTCCAAATGGGTGAAGAAGGCATAGTGGAAATATGCAGAACTGCATTCGTACCCAGCGTGGGTAACACATTTCTTCTCTCTCCCTTCCTCATTCGGAGAAACTGAGGCAGGGAGCAGCGAAGTGCCTTGCCGGAGGAAGTCCGTGGCAGTGCCAGAGTGCAGCCAGGCGTCCTGGCTCCCAGCACCATTCCCTAAGCCAAAATCAGCCTTCCCAAATATCCCAGCCGCCGAAACCATGCAAGATGCTTTTAACCTTCTCTTCCCCTTTAATGCTCCAATGACTTAATGCAGCTTATGTAACCCGGCGGCTCGCTAAACGGCCTCTCACCCCCCGACCATCCCTGTTCTGCCTTCTGTAGCTTGAGATCTGATGTCTCCCTCGTCCCCGAGCGTTTTTGTCGAACAAAAACCCAAAGCGACAGGCCCAGCCAGGTCTCTTCCCTGCCCCTGCCGACAAAGCTTTCGTTTCCTCCTCCTACCCTAGCTCAGACAGACATAGCCTGCGAGCCAGGTGACATCTCCACCTAGCGCAATGAGCCTGCGCCTTGAGCAGTGAGCTGTGTAGAAAGGCCAAGGCCCCAAAAATGCTGCCCGAGCTTTGAGGTCATTAGGTCCCACGGTCTTGTGGCCTTCCCCGGGACTGGCCCCAATGTGGGGGACACCGGGAAGGGGCAGCATTTGAGGTTTTGGGAGCAGAGGACCCAATCTAAAGCATTGATGGAGGAAAGGATCAGTTTGTTTCCTCCTCCTTTATTATACAGCACCCAGTAGTCATTTAACAAAACACTTCAATGGCTTTTGATACGGCTTTGATGCTCTCCTAATGAGCTTGCCTGTCTTCAACACCCCTCCTCATACCATGCCAGGGCCAAACTGGTTGCTCTGCACCCGAGCACCGGCAGGGAAGGATGGCTCATCATTTTGGGGGCTTAGGAGTTGGACCAGTTCCCCGGCACATCCATCTCCTGCCCAAAAAGTGCATTGCTGCTTCATGGTTAAGCAATGCAGCTTTCCGCTCCTGGCTGAGGCAGCCAGGGGGCAAAGCAACCTTGGCTGAAATGCCTGTGGATGCTAGGTTTCTTTCAAAGAGTCGCAGAGAGCAAGCAGGGGGAGGAGCGAGAGGACAGGCCGGGGTGACATACAGCATCCCCAGATGATAAGAAGCTGTCATCGCCGTGCTTTCCAGCCGAGATAGCAAATATGGCTAAACTAATTATCACTCTCCTGCCGTCATTGATATTCTAGAGGCTGTTGCAAAAGCCGCGTGGCTCTCCGGAGCTGCGCAATCTCCTCTTCAATCTCCAAGGAGGCGGGCGAGAGGAGGGGCAGCTTGACTCTCTGTGGTCTTTAAATTGTAAAGCAATCTCCCTATTATTACCATCCGTGTAGATTGGTTTCTCTCCAAGATGCTCAGCAGTTCTGGTTTGGGTCCCTCCCCCTGTTTCTTCCCTGGTTGCCTCTTGACATGCAGAGCTGAAAAGTTTTATTAAAGCCGCTGCCCCACAAGAGCCAGGCTGCTTCCAAGAAAATTGGCAGTCAGAAGTAACCTGAAGTCCAGCGGGAGTTCAAAATGCCTGACAGGGGACTCAACACCCCTATATTTCATTGGGGTGATATGGCTGTGGTATATCCCACCATGCTGGCATCGTCTTCTCCCCGTGCGTGGCACATGTGCCACACTTACACACCCCGGCTGCTTCTTTCTCTCCGAGACATTGGACAGGCAGAACTGAATGGCCTTTCTGAACACTTCCTCCAGTTATTACAGCATACAACAGACAGCCTGGGATTTCAAGGAAGGGCTTTTTCATGTTGCTTCTCCAAATAAATATCAAGCTCCCACTGTTCCTCCATATGGAACAAACATGGGTATCCTGGGATGGACGGTCCCCACCAGGCTTCTCCAGAAATTTGATTTCTACCTATTTCCAAATGCTTTTGAGATGGGCTGTCACCCCACTATTGGATTAGCGAATATGAGAGCAAGGAATTGCGGGGGTGTGAAGTAGATTACAGGCACCCCCGGTGCTCTGATAGCTAGTAATTAATGTCCCGCGTTTGCCAAGAACGCGTCGGACAAATGCTGGCCTCTCAAGCAAACAGAATAAAGAAATAAATATTAATCTCCTATTTAGGGTAGAGGCACTTTTTTGCTCATCAGTCTTATTCCACGGAGGCTGGCACACAGAGGGGAGCTGGAGAGGAGAGCACGCGTTTGCCTGGCACTGTGTAACGCTCTTTGCAAGAAGAGCTGTGAAATTCCCAACTTGTCATGATTTATTGATGTCAAAGTTGTCTGCTCTTTTCCCTCTGAGGATTTTTTGAGCGGAATGATTCCCAAATCAAATTGCATCGTTTGCTACCACACCGGCTCCTCTGAATACATACGGCATTGGTAAGCGGGTTGGAGGGGAAGATAATGCAATTGCATCAGAGAAGTCGCAGGATGACTCCTTGATTTTGGTCATTTCAAAGTAGCCATCTGGATTCTCTCCGCTGGTGCAAAGCAAAGCAACCCAGGGAGGGGAAAGAGTCATTGGAAATCAAATGAGCTTGAAAAGATTTGAGGGTGGCGGCGGCTTTATTGGGGTTCTTTAGGAATGAGCTTTCCATTGATGCTCTGCAGTATGACACAGCCTTTCTAGAAAACCTCAACCATGAATTGACTTGGCCAGAAATCACCTGTGTAAGAAAGAGTATAATATAACCCTGTTTACAGCTATGCAAACTGAGGCATCAAGGAGTGAAGTGACTTGCCTCGAGCCAGTGGCAGACAGGACTCCATGCATCCCTAGACCTCCCAGTCCACTGCCCTTGGCCTCAGCTGGTCTGTAATTGTGCTTCAAGCCTTTTAAGTCAGGTTTTGCATTGCTCGGTGGAGGAGGCAGTAGCGGGTGTTCGAATGGCTGCTAGTCACTACCCTTGTTTTCCGGCGAGCCTCCATCAAGCCTTGAGGTGGGCGTCATCTCCCAAGTCTCTGTTCTGGCTGCACGGGAGGATTCACCCACACTCCTGCTAAAGCACCAGGCCTCAGTGTCCTTCCACGTCCCTGCCACATATCCAGAGGACTGGATCTTTCCATGCTCTCCATCACCAGGACACAAAAGCGGCTGGGATTTTTGCACCCTGAAACCTCTCCTCTGCCGAGAAAATCTATTGCGCTGACACTAGCAAACGCCGCTTCTAATAACAGGCATCAGAGATCTCCAGTAAATCTCAACCAGGTGTAATTTTTCTGCAAATGGCATGCTCACATTGTTATTACGTCGGGCGCTCCCTGCTCTGAAGCATTTAGGGACAATACTTACTTGATGGAGTCTATTAAGCATGGTATTTTTAGATGCGCAACAATTGCTGTAGTTAAATGTTCTCTGAGCTGATCATTTACAATAGCATCAGAGGGAAATGGCCCTGGGAGCCAGGAGCTCGAAGGAGATGATTGTTACCGATTTCTCTCTGGATGGAATTGTCTCATTCTCAAATCTATTATTGTCTCATATTCATTTTATATCCGGCACAGGCAAAGGAGCAGCTGTGCAGGCAGGGATGCTTGCCCCTTGCACAGCAGGTGTGAGGCCCCCTTCCTCTCCCTGAGCTTTTCAGGAAAGCACTGCTACCGTGCTGAGCTAGAAGGGCAGGTAGAGATGTGCTTTATAGGCTAACTGAATCAGAAAAGCATCAGCTTTTGTGAGCGAGAGCCCACTTCATCAGACGCTATCGTGGTGTTGCTTGGTTTGGTTAAAGCTACCGGAACAGCACCTAGCAGACCCATTTGGGGCCACATATAGTCGAGCCATGCCATGCAAATGTGGTCGCAAAGAGCTTTCTGCCGAAAGAGGAGGAACGCCAGACAGGGGAGTGGAAGACACAGGAGCAGAGAATTGCCCTTTGTGAGGAATATAAGTCAGGGAGGGCTCAGCTGCAGCTGGGAATGTGCTGTGGTGGTTTCATTTTGTGTGTGTGCGCTTTTCGATTCAAAAAATCAACACTTAAAAAAATTCCAAGTGTTCAGATTTCCCCATTCTCTCTGAATCCCCAAATAATGAAAGCCACAGAGGGAAATGTTGTCGTTTCAGTTTTGTTGTCTAAATTCACCCAGAGCAAAGAGTGAATGAAAGAGCATGAGTCAGGCTTCACCTGCATGTAGTTATTAGGCTAGTAATTTGTTTTCGTGTAACCTTTAATCCGGACGCGTACAGATAAAGATGCTTTATACCAGAATAGGTATTCCCTATGGACAGGGGGATAATCTAAAGCACCAGTGCACCAAGGTAACTGCGCTGGCACTATCAGGATAATGCTGTTTTAGCTGTGCTATTGCAGACTGAACTTTCATTGAAAGAGGAATCAGTAGCCTCTCAAAAGAACCCTAATTTATTATTTTTTAAACGCAATAACATTATATCTGCTACACTGCAAGCAGCAAGTATGGGTCTCCAGACACCCTTTTCTGTATTCAGTTTATTTTCCTTTCTAAGTGCCTATTATCATATAGAGAGATTCAGTCTTTCATAAACAGGATGTTTAGCAAAAAAAAACAACCACAAACAGACAAGCCTCCGCGGTGCTTGAGCTCCTGCGTTGTCTCCTTTGATTACAGGTGACCGTGCCGAACCTGCGACGCTTTTCACCGCGCAAAGACAAGCAGAGTCTGATCAATATAGTGGTGGTAAAGGCATCATGACAAGGCTGGGAGGGCCCTTCCTGCCGGCACTTCGGCAATAACATCGAAAAAATCTTCATGGACAGATAATCCTGAAATGCTCCGGGCAGTTCAGGGGTTCCCAATAAGAGACGGGGGTGTTGTGTCTAATACTGCTCACCTCCCCTTGCCTTCTTCGGCTAGCTGAACATTTTCAGGAGAGCGCCAGGGTGGGTCTAGGAAGAGCCATATATCTTTTTTTAATTTGAGGAACTTACAATTTCCAGGAGCTGCTCTGAAGTAAGAAACAATATGATTCTACTAGTGAATAAGTCATGAGGGTTAGAGTCTGAATCTACATATTTATGCTCACACTCCATCATCCACAGGGATGATTTATATAATTTATACAAGTGGGAATATTTGGATTCCAATCTACAGCCATCAAAGTCCCCCTATTAAGAAAGCTATCGAGTCTAGCAGGCTGCCTATGCCCCAGCGTACACGAAACTCATTTGAAGGAAATATCCAGGGCTGTGCACAGCTTAACGCCAGCAATAAGTCCCTTACTTCATGGCTCTCGGGTTGTTGAGGCTGCTTCCAATATAACAGGGAGGGATAGAGTGAAACGATCTGTGAGATGAATTTGACTCGCACCAGGAGTGATGGGGCAGCCACAGCATTTAGCCCAAGCAAGCAAATAGACTGTGTTTCAAGGAGAGGGATCATTTCATTCAGGTCAAATAGTTAAGAGACTCTGGCTCCGCTACCCTTAGCGCGTGATGCAAAGCTCGCTGAAGGCAATACCAAGACAGATGTCGCTACTGGTTCAAGCTCTTGCTCCATGGCGAGCGGCTTCCGGGAGGCTTAGGCCCCCTGCTAAAACAGAAGCTGTCTGTTGTTCCTTGTGCAGCCTCCCTCTCGGTGTTGGTAGCCCCGTCCAGTCTGGATAACCGAGGAGGGAGAGTCCTTTTTGGAGTGCACCAGCCAGCCACGTCTTCTCTTGGCCTGCTGGTTGAATTCCCTCCATTCAAGGGTTTATTTTTTCCCCGTGTGCTGCCCACTTCTTAAAATTTCTCTTCGCCTAAGCCACAGCTGAGAGAAGTCATTCATTTGCAATGGGCTTTGGGTCAGGTCTTACGTACCGATGCTGATAGAGCCTCAGCAGCCTTCATGCGCGCAATCAGCTGTGGCACCTCGTAGGAAACTGTGAACACCGCGCAGAAGCAGGCCTTGCGTTGACTGGGAGCTGATGCCTTGGCCTGAGGGATATACCAGGTTTGGCCCAGGGCTGGATCCTGCTGATGGCTTGCCCCTGCCAAACCCTTTTGCTTATGAACACACGGACGCACGCGAGGAGGCTCCATGTGGTCAGCGGGACCGTTCGCATCTCTAAAGTTAATCCCTTCTAGTCTGCCCAGTGCACAGTCATACAGTTGGTTCATGGAGGTGCCTTCCAGAAGAGCATTGAGCAACAGGGCTAACAGCTATCACGTGCAGTCTGTCCTTTCTTCCTCACCCTGGGGGAAGACACTTGTCCTGAGGAGCCTCTTGGTTTGGTTTTTTTGGCGGGGGGGAGGATTTTTGGGGGTTGTTTGCAGGTAAAGTTTGTTTTGGGGGGAATTTTTATGCATATAGGCTGGAGAAGTCAAGGAGATAGATGTGCACTCTGTGGGTGTTTGTCCCTTGAGGGGAGGTCACTCTCCCCTCTCAGACTAGCCCTGGGAAATGGTCCCTGCTTTGCGTTTATTGTGGACGGTTCTGCTGGATTTAAGGACCGGAGTCACTGTCTGTGGTCTTCATCCCAGAGCTTTAGATGCTCTTTTAGATCCTGGGACCAGGACATGGAAGATGAGGACTGAACCGTTGACCTTTGTTCAGATTTGCATGGGAAGCCCAGACAGGGAGCAGAGGGCAGGCCTGGCAGGCTCACAGGGGCAACATCTGGCAACATCTGCTGCAGCGCTCGTGGCTATTTCTTAAGTGCTGAAAGCATCATGCCCGGGAATGTTGCACCCCCATGAGACCCAGCCAAGAGGGGAAGATGGTATAAACACCCAAGGCCATGTCCTTGTCCAGCAGGACAGGATGGCCTCGTATCAGAGAAGGCAGTAAGCATTACTCATGTACCAGGAGAGCCGGGCTTTGGTGAGGCTGCCCAGAGCACTCCTACACCACGGGCTGTATTGAACAAACCTGGGTCAATATTGATAGCCAAGGTCACTGCGATGTGGCAGTGAATGCTCCCAACCTCACCGTCTTCAGCAGGTTCAGCTTCAGCCCAGGGTCTTTCATCAGCAAGCTGCTCTGCTCTAAATGCTGGGCCTCATAGTTCAGTGGTGAAGAACAGGTAAAGCTGCATGTCGTCTGCATGCTACTGGACCGTGCGCCCGCAGCACCGGACTAGTTCACCTAGTGTGAAAAGGGACTGATAGGAAATGCATCCGCATGCAATTCAGCAGGTGAGTGGCCATCAACTGGCCAATGTAGTGTCTCCTTCAAGAGCCCAAAATACTGCTGACCTGAAACCTCTGGTGCATATGTCTTGTGGTGGCCCAGTGGTCAGGGTACCTTTCATCCTGTCTAGGTCACACACCTGCAATCAGGCATTGAGTTTGGATCATTTATTTTCCTGGGTCTTTCTTTGACTGTATTTTATTGTGCCTCCCAACCCACAGCTAGCAACCCTATTAATAGAGAAATTTAAAATAGTGGAAGTGTGATCTAAACACTGGCTACTTCACTGCAGAGAGAACAGCCAGGAGCTCTTTCATATGCTTTCCGCGACACAAAAAAAAGCTTCTTTTTTTTTTTTAATTATTGAAAGTTTTGACTTCAAGAGGCTCTCGTTTTCAGGGGGGAAAGAAGCACATTTTGCCTCTGCCTTTTTGTGTCTGTGGTTGATTTGTACGGCTGCCCTGAGGAAATCTGATTACAGGGCACCATCACACCTCCCTCACCTTTTCAGCAGCATCAGAAAGGCATATCAGAAAAGTCCCGTGCCTTCCGGGGCTGCCTACCACACTCCCAGTATGAAAGAAATGAGCCTAATTAAATTGCAGAATTGCAACTGGCCCTTGTTTTTTTAGTCTATGCCACTAATCGCATCTTCAATTATTTGTCACTTCAAGGCCCAAGTCCTGCTTCTGAAACTCATGTTACAGTCGTGGGGAGATGTGATAAATGCATCAAAGCCTATGAAGGAAGCGAACTGTTGCACGCTCTGTGAGAAGGGCTGCACGCTCCTCCTCTTCCCCGGCCCTACTCCTCTCTGTCTTACTGTCCCTTGGAAGTGCCTTGTCTTCCTCCTACCATGCCTCCAGCAGCCCTCTCTCAGGCAGATCCAGGCTCAGCAGGGATGAGACATGTTTTCTTAGCTACCGCTGCATTAACCATTAACAAAGGAAGGACCATTTTAGGATGAAGGCACTGGATCGGGATTCAGGAGACAAGGATTTCAGTCTAGGCTCTGCTACAGGCTCCATTTGACCTCTGGCAAGTCATTTAGCCCCTGATCCAGCAAAGCACCAAAGCGCAGGCTTAAACTTTCAGTGATATTTCAGCCCGTGTGTAAAAGCATTGCTGATGCAGTTACAGCGTTGCCGGCTCCCCACAGAAATCTCTCCCTCTGTTCCCATTTGTAACTCTGTATGTGATGGTTAGTAGCCCTTCCTCCCCACCACAATTTGCCTGTCTTCACTGTGTGGGGCAGAGAGTGTCTCTTGCTATGTGTCTGTACCGTGTCCGGCACAAACGAGCCTTTCAGGGCTATGGCAAACACATTATGAACGATTTCTTCCAAACTCTCCCTCTGCTTGTGAAAGGGTGTTTGTATCCGAAAGCTTGCAAAGAACAATTTTTCCAACTATTTAGTTGTTCTAATAAAAGAGATCACATTACCCAAAGAACCTGGTCTGCCGATGTCCCTGGACCAACATGGCTACAACCAACTTCTTCCAAACTCTGCATTCAGTGGTCTCCGAGCCCCTTCCCAAAGCTTCCTTGCATTGAGGGCCTTGTCCTCAAACTGCTTGGTATGCTAAAGAGTGGCAGTGTCTCTTCAGTGCCAGGAGCATCCTGCAGAGCAGCACTTATTAAAATGAGGGATACAGGACTTCAGCCTGTGATAAGATTGGAGGGAGAATATAGGCACTGCTCACAAAGGGAGCCAGGCTCTGGAATACGTCTGCTCCTCTTGCTGGACGCTCTGGATATTGCAGCTGTGCAGATCCCTTTCTGCCTGGCACTGCTGTAAATGAGGGGAACCTTGATTATCGGCCCCGGAGTTTGAGGTCGATCGTCCTCTGAAATCCTCCAAAATTGGCACCGAAGTTCCCATGGGACTCCAGCTTGCCAACAGCAGAAGTGGAGAATTTAAACCTAATGGTAATTGCAAACCCTGCTGATCCAGGTACGGGCATGCATTAGAACAGAGCTTCTACAGAAGCATCTTCTGCTTTTCCACCTCGGGAAGCCCAGTTTGCTGCTAAACAGCGTTTCAAACCATTACATGTTCAGGAATGAATGCTACCGTCCTTAGTGCTAATTCCTGAAGAGGAAGGACACGCGCACATAAATACGCGCTCTCCGCATATGGTGCACATGCGCGTAGTGCACATGCGCACTTTTTTTGTGCAGTGCTGTTTTTGTTGGGCCTTAAATACGGAAGCATCTATACATAGGCTTGACTCCGAACATGTGGATCATTCCAGTGACTTCTGTGGGAATTGGCCTTGCACTATACTGACAAAACAGCAATGTTAAATGAGTCACCCCAAAATCTGCTAGCAGGAACCATGGCAAAACACTCACTCACATCTGCATGTGGTTTCTGTATCGAAGCTGGTTGCTGTTCTTGGTGTTGCTCTATCCTTCGGTCTAGAATAGGTCGGGGCTACTGGTGTGGCAAAGCTCAGCCACTTCTTTGGGTGTTGTTAGGAAGGGAAGCAGTTATCTGAGGACTTAAAGGATGGAGGAGGACTCTTCCCCCTGCCTCCTGGGCTGCCATAAAGAGATTGTGAGATTTATTCACGTGAGATTGTCAGGAGCTTTGATAGAGGCCATATGAATAACTGGACATCTAGATGCTGGATTTGTGATGGGTACCAGAGAAGCGAAGAGGTCTGTAGATCTAGACCGTCCTCTCCAGGTGATGTGATGTGAGGCAGTTTGCACTCAGAGCTGCAAGGCCTCTACAGCATCCTTGTTCACGATGTGCAGTTGCCCTGGACATCCATGTGAGGCTCAGCCCTGGGCTGAGGACAGCAGGCAGCACTTAGTGCCTGGGAAGGGTTTCATTTGCTCTCAAGTGTGAGCCAGGTAAGTGAAAAAGTGCCTTCAAGGCAGAAAGGGCTTCTTTACGACTGCAAAAACAGAGAGCAATTTGCCAGGGACCAAATGCATCTGAATCTGTCCAAAAGGCTGCTAGTGATAGAAGTGTTGGCCCTAAAGGATGGCATGAAAGGAAAAAGAAACTTCAGAAAGTCAGAAGGGAGCAAGAAACTTGCTGGGAAAAAGAGCCATGGCACTGAGCATTACTGCTTCATGCAGAATGCGCTTAACACATCCTGGAAACCAAGCCTGAAATCCCGACTCTCTTCTTAATCAGGCAGAACTGCCGCAGACACTGAACTCAGTGAGGACTGGGTACCATATTTTCTTGGATACAACACACCCCTTTTTCAAAAAAAACCCAAACCCCAGCTGCTGGAAATCAGAGTGTGCATCATATGGGAGAAATACAGTAAGTGCAGTTTCCACCACTTAAGTGGCAGAAGTGAAATTAAAATCTGCAGCCATCCATGGGCAGAAGAAGGAGCAGGCTGGACTCCCTCACTGCTGCTACTCAGTTATTTACAACAAAGAAAGCTTTTCTGTCTTCTTCATTCTGCCTTTTAAAAACAACAGGGGTGTTTTCTTCCAGGCTGCGCTGTATGCAAGAAAATAAACTAGTAAACAAAGGATCTAATCTTGAGAGGGGCTGAATGCACTCAGGTCATTCCCACCTACCAGTGGAAAAAAGAAACCACTTCCATGCCTTTAGAGTAACCCTGGAGGATGGTCCTCACCTGATGCAGAAAGAGCAGGCTCAGGCATCACTTCAGCTGTCAAGATGCTGCTTGCTTAGCCCCTGGTCTGGCGCTCTGCAGGGAGAGGGATTTCACTGACGAAGAGGCCTGGGCACAGCCAAAGCAAATCCATTTAATGTTTCAAATGAGCATTGCCTTTGAATGTGCAGCTCTGGGTGAAGGTGAGTCTAAGCTGCTGGAACAGAACGCAGGACAAGGGTCAATTTGCAGGAGCCCTGAGGAGAGGTCACCATGATGACCTGTGTGTGCTGGAAGTCTGCATGCCGAGCACAGGCCCGAGCCCTTTGCATGGACGGAGAAGGAGGATTGCTGGTGTCTGGAAGTGGTGGTGACATTTAGTAGCATTACCTGGCGTTTGGATTGTTTGCAGCCCTTCTTTCATTGAAACTGTTCAGTGAGGCTCCATCTCTTTGAACTGAAGGCGTGCCAGGGCATTTGGGGAGGTGAGGCTCTCATCTGAACAAGCGACCCTCACCGCTCCCATAACACAGGGGGATCATCCTGCTTCCCTATCCGTCCTGCAGTGGCTCAGGCAGCTGGCTGCATAGCGGTCCATTGGGAAGAGGGGTTTATACCTTCCTCTTAAAGCATCTGGCAAGGGCTGCTCTCAGAGGCAGGATGCAGGAATAGATGGACTGCTGACTGAAGACAGCGTGGAGCTGTAAATTATAGGCTTCTGGAGGACCTGTGGAGTTATGCCATAGACTGCTTCCTGTTCCTCTGGCTCAGAGATGTTTAGTGCTAAGCAATGTATTTTATCCCTGAGGTGTGAAAAGAGACTAGTAAAAAAGCCCCAACAATAACACTTAGGGCTGCCAGCAGCAAAAGCCAGCAGGAAGTTCACATCTTTTCCGAGTGGGTTGCATGTTACCTAGGGAAGCGGTGGATCCTCCTGAAGCCTTTTCCAAGTGCATGTCTTTTGGAAGGAGCTGCGACAGCTCCTGCAGAAGCAATAGGCCGGATGCCAGGAGCCTGGGCTGGAAACCTGCAGCTGGTTCTCTGCAGAGGACAGACGAGATGCTTTCTTGCCTTAAAAACTCTTAACTTTCCCCAAGAGCAGTGAGAAAAGTCCTGGTTCCAGCCTAGGTAGTAACAACCTGGACATCTCGCCTTCCTCCTGCCCAGCCAGTTTGGGAAAGCTGAAGGTCTTGCCCTATACATCTGTGCAGAAGCTGGAGGGACACATGCTGCCCTCTTCTGCCATTGTGAAGCTCCAGTGAAGTCACCGAGCATGAGCCAATATGCACCCCGGACAATCTGCTCCTGCAATTATCATGCGCTGTGAAGAAAACCCCATGAAAGATGGGGACAGGCGATGGGAGGCAGGAATCAGGTGCATTTTTCACTCATAAATCTCTTGCATGCAGTGAGAGACGGGAACTCTGAAGGATTAATGCAGACATGAAAATTAAGAGTCAGAAGTAATTAAAACTGCCTGGATTTCTGTTTAGCCCCAGAGGAACCCCTTGGTAACTGTGTGGGTGCTCATTAAAGAGGTATAATTAGAAATCTGAAACCACTGATGAGCCACTTGAAATCCCCAGCAACGCGTTCGGCCTGATAAAGCAGCCTTTACGCTTTTCCATCTCCTCTCAAAAGGTACTTAGTTCTGCTGAGTGCCCTAATGAGAGACGGAGCAGGCTGGCCTGGCCGGGAGAGTTATGAGACACGGGAAATTGCATTGCACCTTTAATTCTTTAAATAGCCTCATCAAAGACAGGGCAAAATGAGAAGTGAACCTGAAATTTTGGTGTAATTCACCCCCCTCCTTTTCCACTTCCGGATGCTGAAGCAGATAATCTAAACTCAGTGGCAGCTGAGATGGGTGCAGAAGGGCAATTCTAGGCCCGAATGATACTTAGGTACATGCACTGTGCATGTGTACCTATCCAAGAAAGAGAGACTCGGCGGGAACCAGCTTTTCAGACCTGTATTGACTACCAGCAAACAAGAGGAATAGAGTTAGCTTTAAAGCTTCAAAGTTGTTTCCTTCCCACATTTGAATGAAACCCAGTAGCTTTTGAACATTTCCATAAAATAGATTGGTCAAAACAAACATCTCCAGACTGGAAAGGCCTGAGGGGTTTGTTCGTCTCTCTTTCTTTCCACTAAGGAGAAGATCTGGGCAAAAAAATCCAGCACAAAGTGCAGATTAAATGACGCCAACACCTTTTTCAAATGTATCTCCGTTGACTCAACTATCTGTGTCGGAAACAAATTTTAAAAATCGCAAAGCAGAAATGTTCTGTTTTGCATTTTCAAGTTGCATTTTGAGGTTGCAGATGGATTTCTTTAAAAAATGTAAAGGGCTTTAAACAGTGTGAATCCCGAGCAAAACCAGTTTTTGAAAAAAATCGGCTTTTTGATTCACTGAAAATTTAAAAAAATCATTTTGGACTGACCTCAAATTTTTAACAAATGAAAAAAAATCAGTTGTTTGCACTTTTCTAGGCCAGCCATAACCAGTGAGCCCTCAAACTTGGAAATCCAGAGGTGTACATGCCATCAGAATGAATTAGTCTGTGTGAGAGCTCTCGGTTCCTACAAGATGGCATATTTCAGAGAATATTTGATGGTATTTGGAATGATTTTAATGTTGGCCTAGTAGCAGTGTAATCTGACTTGCCCAGTTTGCATTTTTGTGAACAGCTGCACAAGTTGTAGGTCAGCAGAGAAACCAGCCTTGTGTCTCTCATCTGTCCGTGCACCAGGCACATGGAGAATGGCTCACGCACCCTAGTCAGTGGATTAAACTAGCGAGCCATAAACTGGCAGGGAGTTTTTCTGTTGCCTAGCCATCAGCAGACAGCCTAGGCACTATCACCAGCTACGCTAGTATAAATCTAGGTCAACTCCATAGAAGTCAATAGACGTACAACAATTCAACTGAGAACCCAATGTGGCCCCATGCTTTGAAGATGCAAAAGACTACATAAAGCGCGATTAATTAGTAAGAACTTAATTAATCATTTATGTGCTAATATGAAGTGCAGGCAAGGGGAGGGATAGTCCAGGGGGAATGACAGTTAGATATTGAGTCTTTCATCTTTAGACGGCTCCTGCCTTGTGTCGACTGGCAGATCCTCACTTTCCGTCCCGTTCCCTGTTGCCGCCACATTTGGCATGCGTTGGGCAGCCTTTGTGATGGTCCACGTGTTCAACTCATGGGGGAGACCCAGCAATTATTTAACAGCCTACCTGCTTCATGAGACCACGAACATTCGTCTCTCTCTCCTCCGTAAAACCCAGCAACTCAAGCCACTGGCAATTTTCCATTGTGTGTGTGTTTTCTTCCCCTTTGGAAATTAACCTCATGAAACCTGAACTAAATTAAGGGCTCTAGCCAATATTTTTTCATTTTATTTTGGTTTTTCCACATTGACATTTCCCAGTTGGGGGAAAACCATATTTTCTGACCCACCCAACTCTGGGCAGAGTTGATCAGCTCTGATACGGAGGTTGAATATCCAGGGCTGTGAATGGAGAGAAGGGCCCCTTGCAAGCTGTGGGTTCAGACCCTTCTGCCCTTGCCTGCTGCCCCAGGACTGCAAGGCCGGGATAGTGGCATGGACTCATCCCTCAGAAGTTCGGTAAGAAGGAAACAAGAGGATGGGCTGGTCCCACATGGCAGAAATAGCCTTGCATTTCAAGCAAGTGTTTCCCTCTTGTTCCTGGGTCCAACTCTGCTGCCAAGCATGTGCGAGTCAATGGAGTAATCATGGCGTACACAAGAGGAGCATCTAGCCTAGTGGTCATCAGCTAGGGGAGAGGAGGTATGAATGGGCCTCCCCCAGTCTGGGAGAGCTGTAAGATGGGCCTCTTCACTAACACCCATTGTTTGAGGACCCCCACATCCACCATATAGGTTTCCTAAACTTTTCCTCACTTGTGGGGTGTGGTGTAATGGAGGGTTGTTATCTCCTTTAGTCTCCAGAAAATACCGCATCCTTTAGCAAATTGGGCTGAGAACTGATGCCGGGCCATGCTTGCCTCGCACAGGAGCTGGCATGAGCGTGACTTGTGCTGCACAGACAGCCCCGGTCCTGGGGGTGTATTTAGTATGCGTGGCAGCCAGGCTCACAGGGCATCAATCCCATTCAAAGCCATTTGCTGTTTCCTTTTTTAGTTTGGATTTTGATATTTTGAAAATGAGCAAGGAAAAGACAGACCCGGGGCCTGAATTATTAATGAGAGCTGGAGGAACGTGAGCAAGGAAATTAACAGCTGCCCTATATCTTTAACGCAAGGCAGAGCCTGGTTAGAATTGAGATGGAAAGCCCTTCGGAGATTAGCCCAGCTCTGCAAAGTTTACAGGAAGGTGGATTTCCCACAGCACCTCCTTGAAGCACAGGTAAGCCCACCGGGCCGCTGCAGAGGTGATCGCCGCTGGGCTGGAAAGAAATGAAGAGTCGCATACCTGTCTGTCCGTCTCTCAGATGTTTGGAGATCGTATGGAGTCACAAACACTCATAGCTCCACGAAGAGACGCTGAGCCAAGGCATACAGATACGACACCTAGTTCTGAAGCCAAATCATTCTGTGACTCCAGGCAAGCCATTTCCCCAGCTCTGTGCCTCAGTTTTCCTAGGTGTAAAAATGGGGATATTTTTAAAAAAATCATTTTAGTGATCCAGAGGTCTCAAAGCACTTTAAGAAAAGCAGGCCGTTTGTTAACTGTGCCAACTGTGTAAGAAAGGAATCACAGGCCCTGAAGGGATCTCAGGAAATCATCTTCCTGATATATATTCAGGGAAGGTTCTTGAGTTAGGATTAAGTATGCATATATATGTTCCTTGAATATATACGTTTGTTGAATATGAGTGTTGCCAGCCCAGGACAAAATAATTGTAATAAAAGGGCTATGCTAGAAACTGTGGAGTGACAGATGGGGTTAACCTGAGACCCACCATAGCAGCCAGAACACCTGCAAGGCTGGCACTTATCATAAGGTCTATGGCTTCCCCTACCGTAACCCTCCGTGGCATTTCACCTCTTAATGGGTGCATCCAAGCAACTCATATTGTCACGTACTTGAAGGAAGCTGTGGACAGATGGGACCAAGGTTAGATGTCTCAGGTCAGGTCTCGAGATGGCGTAAAATGGCATAAAGCCACGAAGCTTGGCTGTTTTATACCTGCTCTGGATTTGCTCCTTTGTATTTAAAGACAGGGGGGAGAGGTTTCTTATCTCTGTTGCCTGTTTCTTGTCATGCGAACAGTGAAAGTGAGATCAGTTGGATTTTGTCCTGTTCGTGCCTTTGCTTGACTTCTGTGCTCCCCAGAAGTGGCTTGTGAAACCATGAGCCCCAGGAGGGGGTCCTGAGGAGGCCTCAGTTTAGGGTCATGTCTCGGTTAGAGTTGGGATGTGATGCAGAACTGGGACCTGGCTTTGCCTCTGGGCTTCAGTTCAAGAATGACCTTGCAAGCTTTTCTCCTGAAATTTAGGCCACAACTAAGCCAGAAAATAAACCCATTGGGGGAAGAGGGTGGGGTTGGTTAATAAGTAAGGAGACCTTGTCCGGAGGCTGACAGCTCCCTAGGTTTGCTCTTGCCAACTAGCTCCTACACTGATTAACAGAGCCAGTCAGGCCCATCTCCCAACCCAGGTCAGACATGCGAGGCCTCCAGTACGGAGCTCTCTCCCCATCTGAACCAGAGCCACATTTCTGTCCATCACATGGAGCCTCCCCTCTCCTGAAACTCAGGGGAGGTTGGAGCTGAGGCTCCTTTTTCTGGTAGCAAATGCAGCAGCAGGGGTTATCTTGTGTGCATCGAGGATTTCATTTTGCTGGCGGCTTCAGAGAGATTTTACAAATGCCTTCCAAACAATGGTCCTGAGAGCTGATGTATCTGCGGTGCTGTCAGCCACGAGGCCTCGTGGACCCAGAAATCTTTTGGGATTCTTTCTGACGTGGCTCAAGGAATAAAGCATTGATCCTGGAGGCTGCAGGGCAGATCCAGCTTGGTGCAAGCAGGTTCAAACTTCAGGGCCAGCAGGCCGAGCAATCAGTCATTGCAAGTCCTGATGAAAGGAGGGGGGACTGTTCTGTAGAAGCAGTTATCTACTCTTTCCATGGCTGGGGCTTCTCCTTTTCCTGGGATTTTGGTTGCAAAGCAGTGCTGACTTGCCTGAATGCATAAAGCCGGTCCCTGAACCAGCGGTAACTCCAAAGGGCATTGGGAGGTTTCCTTAATGGCTGTGGGAGGGTCAGATGAGGGGCGTTGTCGGGTGAGAGCCAAGCCACTCTTGATTCAGAAATTGCCCTGGATGTGTCCCTCTTGACAGAGCAAGGCAAACATCCCACTGCACAGGCATGGGGTTTTATCTCTTGGAAATGATTCTGGCTTAAAGAGTGACGATGCACAATCCCTGACACGGGATGGCAGAGGGGAAGGAAAGCCTCATTGGCAAGAGCAGAGACCTGATTATTTCCTCTGAAGGCCTCTGAGCTGTGATAATTGTAGAGTCACAGACAATGAGGGTGGGAAGGGACCTCAGGAGGTCACATCTAGTCCAACCCCCTGCAGAAAGCAGGACCGGCCCCAACTGCATCATCCCAGCCAGTGACATAATGCAAGTGTCTGGGGCAAAATGTTTCTCTAGCCATTCTTAGGGCAGCCCCTTCCCTTCTGGTGTCCTAGAGGTGGGCTCAGGGGGGTCCTGGCATGTCTTTTGTGCTGGGTGAAAGGGGTTGTTATTATTAAATGCGTGCTAAAACAAGGAACTGGAGTTTGCAAAAGTAGATTTGATCCTCTGCCGTGCCTGCATTTTCCAGCTCTCGCACTTCAAAAGGGTGGAAAATGTCCTGCCCCCAACTTTGCCGGGGATTTCTGTGGTGTGAGGATGGAGGGGTATCTCCTGGGTGCTCTGTGGTCCAGCTGTAGAACTTCAGTCTCTTGCTCCAAGACCATATGCCCCCCTGGCCATTGAGCTAATGGAGCATCTCAGATCTCTTCTATCATGATGGAGTTTGTGAGACAGTTAATTAAGCAGCTCCAATGCAATGCAGAAGAGAACATAATGTCTAAGCTAGCTAGGACTGGACAGCACAGCAGTGGCAAGTTACATTGCCCTAACTTGGTGGTGTAAAAGTGATAGCGCAGCCACAATGGTCCTGAAATGATGTGAGAAGCAAGGATTTCTTAGGATTTCTTTGGTCTAACTCTACCGCAACTATACAGGTGGTCTAATGAAAGATATCACCCAAAGAAAGCTTTGCCTCTCACATTGCCCTAGCTCAGTACACACCATAATTTCAGTCAAGGCAGGGTTAATTGCAGCTTTATGTAACAGATAATTTGTAGGTAAGATTGCTTTACCAGTGGGTGTTAATTTTATTTGGATGTTTATATGAATGGAGTCAAGTGAGCTTCCCAGCTCATGATTCAAAGGTTTATGCCTCATGACTGCTGATGTGGCAGTAAATTTAACGCAAATCAAACTAGAAATATATTGCCTTTCTTGAGGGGAGGTGGAGAGAGGGGGGAAATCACTAAATAGTTTCACTGGGAACCTGTTGACCAAACAGGTCAAACTCTGCCTGGGTCCTGTCCTCAAACACCCGGGTGGAAATTTGGATTAGCAAGGAGATGAGCGTTTGACTTGTCACCTGTCACAGCGGGTGCTATTCATCTGGTGAAATCAGCTGCGAATGCAATGGGGACTGGATGAATGGCTGGTTATGTACAGACAGTCAGGGGCTGGGAGTGAAGTCACAGCTAACAAGAGCTGCAACCTAGAGACGAGGCGTTGTACAGGGGCACAGCACAAAGCTTAGCAATAAAGGGAATCCAGTCCTGGAAGGCCCCAGATGCCCTGCAATCCTCGGGGTTTCGGTGAATGAGACGCCCTAGATATCTTATAGGATCCGGCCTCTGGGCTTTCTATTGCCCTTTCTGCCATGCACAGACAATAGCCCTGTGTCTGACTGCTCAGAGTAAGGACTCCCCTCCATGCCCCTGGCAGGCAAAGGCCAGTCTGATAAATACTGAGACCCACAGGACAGCAACCAGAACACATGGGCAAGCTGCTGCTTTTTCCACTGTTTAAAGGGCTTATGGTGCGTTTTTTAAGAGGCGGAAATTGCAATAACAACCTCCCCCAGACACCAGAAAACAATTTTGCCTGGGAGGGATAGGACAGTTTACAAATAAGTCCAAGTGAAAAACTACCAGGCAGCGGAGGACAGCGCAGCCGGCAGAGAGAAAACCCAGGCTCCCAGTGCCTTTTGGAGGGACTTTTATTGCTGGGCCATAAACCAACCTAGCTTTATACCTGCCATAAAAATGAGCTGTCCAAGGCTGGAAAGCTCATCCCCATCTCTCTCTGCTTACAGCCCACGCACTCTGATCTCCCAGGCACTGGAGGTAAGTGCTGGACATCAGCAGGCCGCCTCTGCCTGGGCCTGGGGGTAAAGAGACTGGGATCTGACCTTGCGCATCTGCAGAGAGGAGGGGCAGGCAGGGCCAGGAACCACATCTCTGCTCTGCTTGTATTCAGGGATCCAGGCCTTTCCCTCCCTCTCTCCCTCAGCTCTTTCCTTCCACCTCTTTGGAAGGAGCCACGGCAGATGGGAGATTCTCCGGGGCTGGGAGATGCCCCTTGGCTTCCTGGAGGAGGGGGTTTACCCTGTGCCATCCAGTGCTCACAAACCCAAAGCTATCCACCTCGCTGCTGTAACTGCCCCTGGTCCAACCAGCACGTGAACCGGCGCGGAGCAGTTGCCACACGCTGCTCAGACTGGCTCTGCAGCCTCGTCGCCCAAGGAGAGGCCCGGGCTGTGGGGTGCAGGATGCCCCTACCCAGGGTGAGGTCCCCTCTCCCAACTCGAGTGGGCACCTCACACTCGTGCTCTTGGGGACGACCATCCTGAACCCAGCCCCTCCAGGGGATCCTTCAGCAACAGTTCCTAGTTTAGCAAGAACAGTCTCCCTGCAGAACTCGATATGAATTCACATTTAGTACACCCTCCTCAACATCAGCATCCCCTGAGCCAAGCCAGTCCTCTGCAGGTTCCCCTTCCCCTTTGCCAGTCGAGGGATCCCAATGAGCTCTCCTTCCACCCCATTCGCCAGGCCATAAGCCAGCCAGCAGACACCCAGGATCCCATCACACCTTTTAGGTAATGCATCAACAGCCTATCTCACCCCCCTCCCTCCTTGTACCACTGCCCTATGGTGGGGCAAGGAAATGCTCTCCTCCTTTCTCTACTACCTCTGCAATGTCCCTGAATGCCATGGGCTTTACCCCATCTCCCTGCTACCTGGCTCTACAAAACCCAGCTGGGCAGATTGGGAGAAAGGGCCTCACCGTGGAGCTGAAGCACTTGGCTGTGAGAGCCTGTAGTGTTTGGGCTCCTTCTGATCCCAGACTGGGGGGAAAATGGGTGTGAAGATGCCCCAGCTGAAACAAGGAGCGGAGCTGCTCTGGGGCCTAGCAAAGAGCAACAAAGCAAGAGGCTTCTAATGAATTTCTCCATCCAAACCAGGTTTCACCGGTGCCTTGCAATTAGCCCAACGAGTCATGTCTCGGGTACGGTCTCTGAGGAGCAAGGCTCTGAGCAAAGCTGTTGATTCCTTCTGGCTGGAGGGAATGGGGGGGAAACAGGACGCATCATTCGGTGGCTTCCCTTTCTGATCTGCTACAGCTACTGGCCCACTGACACCACTTCTACCCTGAGGTCTGCAAGGAAATAGGTGCAGACAAGCTGCTAATGGTCTGGGCAGGTTTTGAGCCTTTAATAACGTCCTGTCTTCTGCTGGGAGCAAAGGGAGGTTTGTCCCTCTGGTTCCCAGGTGGGGAGAAAAGCCTATCCTCACCTTACCTCTCCAGAGGGAAAGGAAGGGCCCCGCCGCTCTGGGTATGCGCTCCACATCTCCCTCCACCCTTTCCTATATTTACATGTTCTTGCCTGTCCTATATTTAGCAGGGCCCAGAGCCTCCAAATAGTTAATTGTGCCTGGCAAGCGACTTGCTAATGGCTTTGCTTGCGGCATTTTCTGCATGTTAAGATTGCTCCCGTGGCTGGGAGTGGGAGTGTTATTGCAGCCGGGGCTTCTGCCTCATGCACATTTGCAAGAGCCCCTTTTGGAGAAGAGGAAAACAAGGAAACCCAGGAGTTTCCTGCTGACACCCAGGGAGCTACAGGGGGAAGGAGGCTGCACCCTGGGAGGAGACCCCAGAGCCTTTCACCCCTGGGAGGCGTGAGAAGGATCCCCCAGAAGGCTCCACAGAGCCACGCACATGTAAGCTACATCTGTAAGTAGGCTGCCTGAACTGTGGCACTTTTAGGGCCGTCCCCAGCTGCTTCGTGGATCGACAGCACCCTCCAGTGGCCCAAAGAGATCGCTTTGCAAGCGTTCAAAGTAGCAAGGTAAAAAGAGGATGGGTGTCAGCAACCTGGCACGGTGTGCATAAAAGCCCCGCCTGATCCCCAGTCCCAGCATCTCGTCCTGGGGACAACCCCATGTGACGGGGCCGACATTCAGCCGGCCTTGTAGGGAGCCCCTGGAAGGAAGCAGAGCTCCGACATTTGTAGCTGGATTCCCATGCAGACCCTTTCACGACACTCAGACACTCAGGCCCTAAGATGGTATTACGTGGCTGGCTAGGGCAGCATCAGGGAGCCTTCGTGTGACTAGAAAGCAGGCTTTGGTTTTCAAAAGTGTGAAAAGAGCAGTTGTCAGCTCGCACCCATCTCCCACAGCCTTTGCAGATTAAGCCATGTTTTTCTCCTATAGTCCCTTCCGTCTTCTCCATGAGTCGCAGCCAGATACACACCCTCCCCTTCCCATCCCTAGAACGAGGAGGTCACGGTCCTGCACCCTGCAGGGGGATCTCAGCGGGGGACTCTGACGGGTCCTGAGTACTGTCAGTCAAGGACATGGGGTCCTGGGCAGAGGAAGAACGGGAAGAGGGAGGAGAGCACTTGAGGTGGAGAGGAGATGGGGACAAGGAAGAAGAAAAGAAAGAAGCAGCAGGAAGAGAGAGATGCCAGTGTGGTTCCCATCTTCAGAAAGGGGAGGAAGGAGGACCCGGGAACTACAGGCCAGTCAGTCTTACCTCGATCCTGGGCAAGCTTTTTGAGAGAGTTATCCTGGCGCACGTCC
>NW_017728925.1:15188720-15197265 GCF_001723895.1 Crocodylus porosus
GGTCTCCAGCTGCAGGAGAGCAGGACAGTCCAGCACTTCCCCCCACACCAGCCTGGAGCTCCCTACCCTGTGTCTTGTGCCCCATGCCCTTGGCAGGGAGCTGGCAAACCACACAAGAAAAAAGAAGTGGAAACAATTCGAAAGGGAAAGCAATTGTAAGGAGCCAACTACAAAAAACTCACAGCACCATCTGGTGGACAAAGAGGCTCATTACACGCCTTTGAGTGCCTTTGTGTTTGCATGCAGCGGATCCACGGATGCAACGCTTTAATTCCTGGCAAGCCAAACTAAACTACATCCGAGTTTTACTTTAGTGCATAAGAAAGACTTTTAAAGCTTCCAGAAATCCTGCTCATGCAAACAGACACACAGTTGCAACACGCAAAAGGGCAAAAAATATGGTGTATACAAAGGTCCATAGACATCACCTGTCTGGGCCCATGCTGTAGTTCATCCCCATCTCAGAGTAGGTTTTCCAGGTGGGGACTGGTTAGGGTGGTCTTTGCAGTCTGTTGTAGCTGCCTTCTCGATGCAACAGGATGGCTTCATCCCCACCACCTGCGGTGTCCCCCTCTCTTTGACAATGTCCCAGCTCTTTGCACTGCCTGCAATTCAGAGGAGCAGCCCCATGGGTACATAGGAGCTTTCAAACCAGGACACACTTTCTGGAGCATCTTAGCACATTTGACAGAGTCAGTCTAAATGAAACTGTGGAGATGTGGGGAAGAGCCTGACAGCACCCAGGTTATAATTCACAGAACCACAGAAGTATAGGGTGGGAGGGACTTCAAAAGATGTCTAGTTTAACTCTGCACAGATAAGGGGTTCACTGTTCCTGAACCATCCCAAATAGATGCCTGTCCAGCTGCTTCTTGAAAACCATGCCTTGGAGAGTCCCAGAAAGCTGGGCACAATCACACTGAACCTCATTTTCAGAGACTTAGTGCCCATCACTCCCTCTCAGATCAGCAAGAAGTACATGGATTCAGTCCTCCTCACTGTCAGGCCTTATACTCAGCCCCTCTGCTGAAGGAAGATGCTAGCTAGGTACACTGGTTGCAGCCCTGTTGGATGACTTGCATTCTCCGTGCTATGAAATGTGGCATCTGATCTTTCTCTGCACTAATTTATGCCATTTTGCAGCATGTTCCTTCCATCCTCCCTAGACTTCATTTGGCAGATCTGTGCTTTGAATGTCACAGCAGTCTTTCATCATAGCTTCCCCCAGTAACCCGTCAAGCTCAACGAAACCTGTGTACCATCTGCTGGGAGCTTGCTCAGTGTGCAGAATCCCATCCTCTTTCCTAGATAAAACTCTGAAACCCTTTCTTGGGGTCTCTGAATCTGTTCTCATATGACACATTAATGACTTTGCTTTATTAGGTTCTGCCTTTCCCTGGGTAAGTGCAAACAGCTTCTTTTCATTGCTCTCATTGCAGCTTCCATCCTTCCCCACCCCCTTGCTGTCTACTGTGAATGCCACAAACTGCTATAGCTTAGATGCCCAGATAGTTACAGTCTATGTAGAGTGTGGGAATCCTTTTGTAAAAAAGATAACAAACATGTGCTCAATGATTAGTCTGAACATCATCTAGTACATAAAGTCAGCATGCTTGAGAGATCCTTCACCCCCTCAGGTTCTGGATCAAGCACTGTAACTTGATGGCCTTTATCCAACACATGTCATTCACAAGGGGAAAAGGTACAATCAGCTTCCTTGGAGGCAGGTGCTCTGCTTTTGAGTATCAAATAAAAAATCTTCAGCAGTTAGAAAGCTTCCACAAGCTCCTTATATTCTTCTCACAGAGACAGACTAGCCTGGGGCACAAGAGCTAACCCATGGAAGTCCATGAAAAGACTCCACTTGAGACTTTGGGGGCCTCATCTGTGTTTGCATGTCTACATCACGTGCATGGAGATTGATGTGCCACTTGTGGCAATCCAAAGGAGTGGGCAGCTTCTCATCATTTGGATGCAGAGGTATGCAATGGTTTGTGTGCATGCATGTCTGTGTATGTGGCGTGTTTCCAGCTGGGTAGGTCAACTGAACTTTGTGTACACACTGTTGGAAAGACTTATACAAGTTAATGAACCCCATTCTGCATCCTTGTCCCCCTTACCAGGCAGTGACAATCCTTGACACTCAGATTTACACCTGAGCACAAAACTGGATGCCAGTCACCAACGGGTGGTGTCATGGACAGATATATCTGCCTGTATCACCTATGAAAACGCTTCTAGTGGCAATACAGTTCCATTCTTCATGGTTCATCCCAGGGCATTTTTGCTATGAAGGACCTAGCAAGAGCTTTGGGTGAATTGTTCACATCCCAGATGTTCAGCCCAGCTGTTGGCTGTGGTGGCACTGAAAACTTTATCCCTTGTTTTCTCACCAGGCAAGTTCTGTCAAAAAGGTTGAACAGACTTTTGATCCATCAGATTTTCCTCCAGCTTTCAGGTGGGCCACGCAGGCAGCTCGTGGGAGAATGTGGGAAGAACTCAGCCCTCGCTTTGTACCAAGTGATGCGAGACAGACAACCTTATTTCCAAGTACTTTTCAAGTGCCGATTAAAAAGATCTCCTTGTCCTGGAGAAGCATTGGCTTGTTCCAAGAACACTGGAAATTACTGGGGCAGACTCATTTCATTTGGCCTGCAGGAAGTGACAACAGGAAGGTGATTTATGGCTGTATTTTCACAGGAGGTGGGCAGAATCTGAGCAGTAAAGTCTATTAATGCAGAGGAAAGAAATTTCTCTCTCTCTCTTGCACTCACTTTTTTTTTTAATTCAATTTTTGCACTGGTAGCCTTCACACCATGCTAGGAAAAGAAACCATGGTCCCTTGCCCTGGAGGAGCTCACAGTTACAGCATGTGGGGGAATGGGGAGGTGTGGGGAAGACAGCAAGTTTTGCAGAAAAAAATTAAACAGTATACAAGAGTTCCAAACTGCCCCATTTTTCAGGCTTTTTCTAATGATTTTTGCTATTTAAAGGGAGGAAAAGGGCCAAAACAGTGTCAAAATGCTTATCAAATATTTTCCTCTGTCTAAACTTGGGATTCTGAAAAAATGGGAAAAAATGACCATTTTGGTAATAATATTTTTTCACTTAAAAGCCTGGCATAAAATGCAGCGTATAATGCAAAACATTTTTTATGGCGGGGGATATTTTCCTAAAAGGGCCACTTTCAGCCAAAAATAGTGCATTTGAAGCTATTTTAATTAGTGCTGCTTTCAGTCTAAAGACAAGACAAATGATCAAGAGGGCAAGAGTGGGGATTTCAGCACACGTGCTGACACAGGGGGAACGTCAGAGGGGTTACCGCTGGTTGCAGACCGGGCATCATCGCAGGAAGGCACAGAAGTGACCAAGCAAGGAGAAAGCTTGAAAACCAAGTCTTTTTAATCCCCTGTGACCACCAGAAAAGCAGATCAAAGAGTTCTCCTGTACTAGCACCTGATCCAGAGCCTCCTTACCTAGCAACATGCAAGCATGTACTAATTACCTGGCCGGACCAATACGTCTCAAGCCAGATGGCACTGAAGGTCCCCTCAGGCAGTAGGTTGCAAAGCAGCTTCCAAATTTTCCAGGGCAGTGAAATGCCGCAATGTGGGGTCATTCTGTAATGTCATCTCCATCCTTCTGTCTCTATTTGCAGCAGTGATGGATCTGGCCTGGGAAAATGTCCTCCTGCTTTGGTCCTCCATCCTGCAGTCAAGACATCTGCTCTGTGTTTGAAGCTGAATCTCTCCTTGTGAAATCCATGTCAGCGGTGCCGCCTGCTTTTCTTCTAAAGAGCCCCTCTCTATGTCAAGAGCAGCAGTGGTGCAAAGAGCAGCTGGGCATGTTTCATGCCCTGCCAGCTGGGTTCCACGCTGACTTGGAGGAACACGTGCTCGTGAAGAAAGGAGCTCTGTCTCTGGGGTTGTCTTCAGGCCTTGACTTCTAAGCAGACCCTGCTACCAGTGCTGCAGCATAGTGGATACAGGTCCACCAGCCTGGTATGATGATATGTGCTGCAAGTTAGTTCATCCTCTTAATGCCTCCTTGAGTTGATTCCTGTTGAAAGGACCCACGCTTATTAGGGAAACTTCTGTTTTGAGAAGGTCCTTTAAAGCAATAAGTACCACACTGCTCTACCATGATTAAAAGATTTCCTCTTTTTGTGTTGGTTGCTCCTGTTCTTTTCCTGTGGCTTGAAAGTTTCTGTACAAAGGAGGAACATTTGTTACCCAGACCCATGCATCCTACAATGTGGTACATGGCTGTCCATCAGACAACCAGTATGGCTTCACACCGCGCTTTCTGCCTGACCCTGCCTTAGATCCTGCTGGTCTGACTTATGATCAGAATAAACTGGTCATCAGTACTTGTACTAAAGCAGAATATAGGCGCCTGGTCGTGGACTGGATCCCCAGAGTGCTAGGCTGGGAGTACAGATGAATCATAGAAGTAGAAGTAGGGTCGGAAGGGACCTTGTAGATCTTCAAGTCCAACCCCCCAAGATGCAAAAATGAATGGATGGCACCCTGCCCCAAAGAGATCGCAGCACAAATCAAAAGTCGTTGTGGCCCCTTCTTGCCTTAGACTCAAGGAACCCAGGGCATCCCCCTGCCAATGACTTTCAGGAGCTGTACCACAATGCAGTTGAGGATGAAGCCTTTGCACACACAAGACAGTGAATAAATACGAGTGAGTGAGTGAGTGGGTGAGTGACAGACAGGGGTGTCCACCCTGTTTGGCAAGTCCATGTGCTGAAGCGGAGGACCAGGGGTGCGGGGGATATTTCGTTCCCTTGTCTTTCCCAAGTGTTACCAGATTTGCCCATTACTTTGGGGTGTGCTCATTTATTAGGGATACGTTTCTAGGGTCTTGGTAATTCTATCAGTGTGCTGCTTGTGCTACTTGTGTTTCTATACGGAGCTGTATCTCTCCCTTCTGCGAGCCCTCACCCCCAACGGAGCTATCTTGCAGGACTCAGTTTCAACGGGGCTGGGTTCCTCCAGTCCCCAAATCAGTCATACACACACACACACACACACACACACACACACAAACACACACGCACACACAGATTAACGTGACATGCCTGACCTGGCCAGGTTGATCAGCGTGGACAGGCTGACACCCTCATATGCCAGGAATCAGCTCATAAAAGCAACAATAACTGCAGTCACACACAAGCACGCAGTTTAAACAGAATACCTCTGAATCCGGCTGGGTGTCCAGATGACACCCTCATGGGCCAGCATTCAGTTCATTAGGGCACGTCTGAGCCAAACTGGGTCAATCAACCTGTACAAGCTGATCCCCTTTCTGTGTCTCAAACTCAGCACGTCCCAATCATTTAGCCTCTTCATGAGCAGACCATGGTGTACCACAATATTTTTGGGCTTCACGGGGATCTTTAGCTTAGGTAAAAGAAGTGTTGCTGCAGAGCAAGTGGGGAAGGAGAAGTAAAGAAGGAAAAATATACCCAGTTACCACCAGTTTGACTAAAACGTTATTTATTGCTAAGTATATGAAATATATAATGATGCTAGTAGTAATAGACATGCAAAGGAAAAACAAACACAAACAGCTACAGTATTACCCTGGTTTCACTAAGTATTTGGGGAAACTTAGCTCAGGCTTAATTAATACAGTTCAGGTTCAGAAATCTATGCTTAGAGAGAGAGAAGAGAAAAGAGAGAGAGAGCTGGGATCTCACCAGTCCCAGGCACTTGGGTTGCAAAGCCAACAGGTTAAAGTTCTCAGCACGATCCTTGAAGGGAGATGATCTGATCTGCCTCCTTCAGCCTCTCGAGAAGAAAGCGGGTGGTGTCAGCACACACTGCTGCTTCTTTTACAGATTTTTATACCCTCAGTTCAGCTTCTTTCAAGCATTCTCAATCGTGTAAATCAAATTGTCTTTTCTATTGATAAGGGGTTATCTTGTTGGAACGTCTCAGGAACCTGATTGATACTCAGGAAACACATACTTAGGAGCCAGCTTGACATTCCTATGGATAGCAGATATACTGATAGGATATCTCCTGGTTTCTTCAGAAATAGAGAGCTTGCAGCATCAGGGGTTTGGATTTTTACTTGTGAACAAGCCTCAGCATGACTTTTCCAGATCTTACTATAGGCTTTTCACAGACTTAAGGCAATTATTGGAGTGTTCGTAGTCTTTGAGAGGGGAGGACTTCCACCAGTCGTCCCGGGAAAAGTATGACACCTGTGGTCAGGGCTCCAAGAGGCTGGACGCTGTGATGAACCCTTTACCATTGTTCAAATGTTGCCCATACCCCCAACTCGGTGCCTTGCCTCAGCATTCCCTAATCTGGCAACCGAGTTTTAGCCAATTAAGTTTAAATAGGCCAACGTTAGTGAGACTGGGGAATGTACAGCCCAAAATGCCTATTAAACTTACTTCTGCTTATAGGTGTGTGGGGGGGAGGGGGGAAAGTCCTTTGTAAATCCAGATTAGAACTGGTCTGATAAATGCTGAGCTGGGTGTGTGTGTTGATGAGCATTTGGAGCACAGATTCCCCGTCATGCAATGCTCCCTTGCTCCTCTGATCCAGAATTCACTGCCATCTCTGCTTCAGGCTTTCTGTTCTCCATGTCTCATCTAAACGAACGGTCACCTGGTTCCATCTCGGATGCAAATGAGACCTAGGGCAGTTGTTTCATTCTTGTCACCCTTATCTGGAGGGTTTTAGGTGCGTCTCTCACTACATCTTAATCAGTTTCTGTTTGGGGGTGGGGATTCTTTGCGAGTCAGACAGGTTGCATCCTGTGCCAGGGTTCCCCAAGAATATGGAGCTGAGAGGTAACACAAGCCCACGCCAGTGGGCATGACCCTTCCCCCCACCTCACCTGAGAGAGGCTCCCATGATATGCCAGGATGGAGCAGACATCTGACTCCATCCTCCAGGTGTGACAAGTGGCGATAAGCCACTAGACTGCCAAAGCAGATGTTATTTTTAAGATGCAGATTAGAAGGCAGTGGGGGGAAAAAAATAACCTGACTTGGGAGATTCCTGTCAAGGCAAATTTGCATAATTAACACTAAAATTAATCCCTGTTCTGTCATCATGATTAGAAAGGCTCGTAAAGGGAGCTCTGTGGCTCGGCATACTAAACTCCAAAGTGGTCCTTGCTCCCAGTCCAACCAGCTTAGGAAGTAAGGTGCACAGGGAGAGCTGGGGGGTAGCTCAGTCTTTTGTCCACTCCCCTGCTTCAGTTGTTCCTACAGTCAACCCAGCACCCAGGAAGTGGAAGCACGAGGGGGAGGATCTCTTTTGTAAACCTACTTCTCCTCTATGAGCTCCCTACTGAGATCCATGGAATTAATTAAGGGCCACTCAAGGTCAAACGTGTGGGTGGGCCTGTATCGGTGGCAGTAGCCCAGCTTGGGGAGAGCGTTCCAGCTGTGTCCCTCTTTGAGGGGGCACCATGTCCATCCTGAGCCCTGGCTGAGCCAAGGGTCCCCTGGAAAAAATAGTATAATTGTGTTAATTAAATAGGTAGGCAACCATTTTGAAACCACCTAAGTGGCTAACAAGGCTCATTGCATTTGATGGCCGTGGACCAAATTCCCAATAGGATTAGGATCCGAGGCAGAACAGGTAGGAATGAGGAACTTCCATTTTGTGGGAAAGTTTGTCACTCGAAAAAGGTTTTTCTTTTGAATTGGAGCCAGAATGTGGATGTCTGAGCTTTTCCTCCCATTGGAGAAGTCGGCAGATTCTCCTTAAAGAACAGAAGAGTCCAATCTGCCCCTGACACCAGGGGATAGGGGCAGCCTGGATGCCCTGTGACCCCAATTGTGGCTAGTGCACTCAGAAGTTTTAAGCTGTCTGCCCCAGAGCCAGAAGCTCTCGAGGGCTCTGGAAGAACCAAGGCTTTCAGACTCCTTGTTCCTCTATAAGCCTGCTCCTACTAGCAACCCTCCAGCAGAGCCAACAGGACAGGTTCAGGGGGGCCCCCACTTGTCTTTGCTGACTAACAACATAAACCACGTAATCCAAAATGTCCCAACTAGCTTCTTGGTCTTTTAAGTGCTTTCAGATATGGGTTAGATGCAGTTTAGCTGGTCCCATAACACACATGAACATAGGAGGCCTATTTCAGGGCTCTTGTAGGATGTACTGGCCAACTCCTGCTTCACCCTGAAGTTCTCAGGAAAAAGGAGCTGGAAAGGGAGTCAGCTCTGTGAGCCTGGGATGGGCTCTTACAGCATCTCCCACAGCAAGTCCTGGACTAGGACAAGGTCCTTAGGCACTACTACAAGGCCATCCATGAATAATCATCATAACAGACTTGCATTTGCCATTGAGAAAGCGCTGAAGTCATCATTTTGCTACCAAAAGCAAAAAATCTCCTGTGAATTTTTGCATTTTGTGTCTTCCTTTCCTATACATATATAGGTTTTAGCTTAACATATATATAGGAAAGGAAAACACAAAATGCAAAAATCCACAGGAGATAGCTACACACACACACACACACACACACACACACACACACACACACACACACACACACACACACACAC
>NW_017728925.1:15197365-15213743 GCF_001723895.1 Crocodylus porosus
ACACACACACACACACACACACACACACACACACACACACACATTCCTCCCACCCCGCAGCAATTGTGTTCAGACAGGAATAATACTGCAAAGCACTTTGCAGGCCGGAGGAAAAGAAAATTAAAAAATCAGCGCCCAAACCTGAGGAGATTAAACTCAGTGCTGGGATCCAGCACAGCTTAGCAGCATGTTTCTATTTTTTTTTTTTTTTTGCTCTCGACAAAATGTCAGAAACGCACTTAATGAGACGTTCTCCTCTTACAAATGAAGCAGTAATCTGTCAGAGGGGGAAATGTGCCGGAGACTTAGTCACAGCTCATCCCTCGGCTGGTTGCCAGCATGCATTAAAGTTCATTAGCTAGTTCCTCTTCTCTGGGCTTTTCCGAAGGTCCCTCCCAGGAAGATGGCAGACGGTGAGGCAGGAGTGCCATCCACAGAGATCGGGTGCTAGCAGAGAAGTGTTTGCACTCCACAAAGTATTTGCACACCCACAGAGGTAACTTCTTTTCCATCCTGTTGAGCCCCTGGACCCCTTCAGGTCCAATTCCCTGGCTTTACTACGCAGAACAGCTGACAGCAATGGCTGGACTGATTAATAAGGGGAGTCAGGTACCTCAATTCCCTGCCCAATTCAAGTGCTTACCCTGCCAGCCCTGCAGAATCAGCACCGCTAAGGCAGAGTGACCTCCTGTTTCCTGCATCACCCTTCATGGTGGTAACACCTGGTGCTCCCAACTAAGATGGGAGATCCACTGTGCTCAGTGTGGTGGACGCCTCTAGACAAGACAAAGGGTGAGAGATGGGAAGGGCTGTTGTCTCCATTTGCCACGTGCTGTCACAGCAGCGACTGCAGCTGGTGCAGACACAAGTGCTGCCTTGGATCCTCAAGCCAGCCCAGAGCCCAGACTGGGTTGCATCCTGGGAATATAGACCCCTGTAGACAATAGCCATGCCTGAGATAGACAAGTGACAAACTGTCCTCTCCTTTATGCCAGGGTGACCCCACTGGCTTCATCCGAGTTACTTCTGTGTTGCTCCAAAGGACCAAGAAGTGCCTCAGCTCTCTCATGCCTATGCTAAGAGTGCATGTGAATCACGTCCTTGACACAAATGCTGTGATCTTTTACAGAGGATTCATTAGCATCTTGCCCTAAAACCAACCTCACATTAGAGTCTCTGAGTGAGAAATGAGAAGCAATCAGCTCTTCAAGGCAGAAACTGCATCACACGTGTTATCATAGGTGTTAGTACAGCATATAGTGCAATGGGGCTCTGATCCTAGTGGGGGACTTTGAAGCAGTTAGAAAAAAAATGCTAATTGGAATCCGTTCCAGATGATTTACAAGTCAGATCTGCATAGAAACATATGGTGCCTCTTAAAATATGCTCATACAATTTATTTCAAATACAGGTTCTAAAGCTCACTGATTTAGCTTAATATGAGAGAAATTTTTCTTTTCACTGGAATTTTTCCTGTAGTTTCACATACATCGTTAAGCTTTTATTAGGAGGGTTGCCACCAGAAATTCACCTGGGAATGTGGGTTTCATCTTCCTTCTTCCTCGATGGCTGCAGATCAAACATGTTCAGTTCATTCTTAATGGCCTGAGCTACATATTCTGCAACCGGATGGTACATCCAGCTGACTCGTTCCAGTTCCTGCCAGTATTACCAGTAGCAAAGTCACTGCTAGCAGGATGCTGCTAATGAGACATGAGGCACCATTTGCTCTTTCAGAGCTGCGTTGGCTCTTGCCGTTTAAGGGCAGCAAAGAGCCCACTCTTCTGTTCAGAGCAGGTTTCTAGACAGCCCTCAGCACCATAGCATCTGAGCTCCATGTGCCCTTTCCTGAGGTTTCCTTTTGCCCACGTGCCACCATCATACCTTCGAGAGGCCAAACCTAGGGCCAGGTGACCAGCTGGTGTGCCTGTTAGTACCAATAGTGGTTGTGTTTGGTATGATGGGGAGTGTTGGTCTTTGGGAAATGAGCTGAGACTCCCAGCTAAACACCAGCTAATTTTTTCCCCTCAAGCGTGACAAGACCATGACTCCCTATGGATCTGAGATAATAGATGGCAAATGACTGGAGTTCTTGGTGAAAACGCGTGGCAGCAACCCACTTATACAATGCGCAAAGCAAAGTAGCTGCTGGACCACAGCTTGTAGAAATGAAGGTAGCTGCACTCTTGCCTGCTCCGGTGCTTTATCTGAGCTGCGGATCGGTGCCATTGCCTCTCTTCTTCAGTTCTGTTCTGTTTTGACTGGTAGCAAGGCTGCCAGCATCTCCCTCGGGTGCCTGCTGCCAAGACAACTTGTGCCAAGGACAGATATGCCAGAAATAGCATGCGAGACAGATTTTTGTCACCTCGGCTGCACGCAGTACAGCACCGTACGCCGATGGATCTGTGAGTTTCTGGAGCAGAAGCTAGATTAGCTAAAGGTGTCACCCAGACTGAGGGGGACCTTAAGTCGTTCATATTAAAACCCAAGGTTAAAAAAACTGATCTCATGGATCTCTGAGTAACTCCCACACTTTGACTGTTCCCAGGAGCTTAAAGGATATGCTCAGTGTTGGAGAGGATCAGGCCCATATTGCACAGAAAGAGAGTAAAGCACATGAGAAGCCACAAACTGCAGGCTACTATGATGCTGGGCATTTATTCACAGTAGCACCCACCACATTTCTTAGCCCAACGGATCTGCTTCCAAAATCTCCAGTGGCTGCACAACCAGAAGTGCAATGCACTTGATGCTGAAGGCATGAAAACACACACAGATGTTGCCGAACGCTTCCCTACAGGTACAGAGAAGGATCCATTAACCAGGAGGTACTGAACAGGCCTTCAAACAAGAGTTGGTAGGTCAAGCGTGAGGAAGCAGAGCTACTCTGACAACCCAGATGCATGGAAACGCAGCCCAAGGAACGGCTGCTGGTCTGTCAGCTCCAGCAGGAGCCATGCACAATGCCAGGCCTACACACTGGGCTGTAATAAGTACCTAATACTAGAAAAAATCCATAGTTATGGTGGCAGGACAATAGAAGAAGATGGTGGCTGGCTACACACCTGGGACTTTCCAAACGGTCACGGAGGGGTGGTCCCTGATTTCAGGCAGGAAAGTTGCCGGGAGGCGTAGAGGACACCATATAAATAGGGCAAATCCATTTATTGCAAGCAGTGTGTGCACAGAAATGGCTCTAGGACTTTGATGCAGATAGGGTCAAGGTCTTGTGGATAAGCCTTGGTGGGAGGGATACATGAAAAATGTCACAAATGTGACAGGTGAGAACATTGATGCTGAGCTATGGGATGCATCGAGGGCAAGGGAGAATAACAGGAGGGGGTACTGAATTAGGGGCTGCGACCTGCTGGTCTGTGGCCTCAGCCACACCCAGAGTCAAGGTCAGCCTTTTTCTCAGGGATTTGGCTTCATTTCTTTTCCTAGTGCAGCACATTGGTGATCTCTTCTCTATAATCCAGGGTCTTCTGCAGGAGTCTAGCTAAGTTTTGGCCTCTAGGTCACTTGCTTGAGAATCATACCCTGGAACAAGGTCCCCTACAGGACCCCGCCTGATCCCTTTCCCACCAGTTTCCTCTTCCTCCAGGCCTACCTGGTGGCTTTTACAATCATCTAACCCCAAACTGGCCCATCTTGAGTGAGCATGGGCTACCAGCCCCCTGCTAATACATGCCTGATACACCCCAACACATGCACGTATTCACAAACAGGCACGTGCACACATATGCCATACACACAGGTTCTTACACTTGCAAGCCAAGACTGAGTATGTACGAGATTCCTTACAGGACATGTTTTCCCCTAAAAGCTGTAACATCAGAACTAAACACAAGTGGAAAAATGATGCCTGCAAAGTAATGTACTTTAGAAATGATGTAAAGGCATTAGCGGTGTGTCCTGATTACAGCTCGTTAATCACTGATATTACAGCCTCCCAAAAATGAAGCTAAATGAACTGAGAGTTCTTCTCCAATCTTTTCACATTAAGATGCTAGCTTTTTAACCGGCTCCTACACGTGCCCTGAAAGTACCCATGCTCTGAGCCACTTCTGTGGAGGAAACCTGTGTAAACTGAGGGATCACGTAGCTTATAAGCAGTCTGGGTGCAGGTTCTGCTTTCAACTTGCCACCAAAATATGCTTTTCTTCTCCCAAATATGGGAGTGCTCCCAGCTGATAAAATGGCGCAGCCCTGGATGGGTGTAAGGTCAGTAAAGTTACGTTCCTGCAAGGCTTTATGCCTTTAGAAAGGGGGACTCCTGTGTAGATGCACACAAGCAGCTTAGCTAGATAAGGGGCAGGAGGGAACATTTGTCTCTCTTGAATATGCTCCTGCGCCCTGCAGCTTCAGAGAACAGTTCTGATTCTGACGTGGGCCGTCTGAGCTGTGTGATTGCAAAGAACAGTGCGAGAGACAGCAGCAAATATTGTGCTGCTTGGAAAAAAAAAATCCTCTCATACGCAGTCAAGCTGACCGCCTGCCCCCCCAGAGCTGGAAATAAAACAGCGCCAAAAGCAATTTTATTACTCAGCTGGACCTGTATTACTTCTGTCTCTGAGCAGATGTGCCAGTGACATTCATATAAATTACTCTGGTGGAAACATGAAGCGGTAATTAAAAGTAGATACCCCCCGACTCCTAGCTAACAGCAATGTCTCCTCTCTCCTTGCTCTTAGCTCCTCTTTCTGCAGGGTGATAAAGCCACTTTGGGATCTTTTGCTTGGTGCCCCAAGGAGAGCCAGGCTTCTGCTTCCTGCAGACTCCTCCCTCTCACTACAGCTAGCGACATCTGGGAGCTCAACAAACCACCCCCAGATTATAACAACAGGAGAGCAGAATAAAATAAAGATAAGAGAACAAAGGGCTAAATCTGCAGATGCAGCAAATTTGGCATAGCGCCTCTCCTGTCCCCCACACACCTGTGCTAGGTAGGGCGTGAGCTGATCTGTTGCCATTCAGCAGCTGGTCAGTCAGGATCTAACCCTACAGATTATGTGGCCGCAAGGAGTTATTGGGATACACCCAGCGCCAGCATCCGTGTCTCAGCTTTCACTCTCCCTTGTTCATCCCCTCCCAGTTCCTCTCTTTATTCCCACTAGCTCCTCACAGAAGACTCCTTCCTTGTTGCTTACAGCACATCCCTCTCCTAGCTGCTTGGGCCTTTCCTTCCCACACGCACCTGAATTTGCATGACGAGCTTGGGCAACAGAAGGAACCAGAGCCGAGTTCTTGCTCTGCCTTCCCCACAAAGCTCGTTCCTCCAAGGATCATTCGGACTGTGATGACTGACCAGGAGAGAAAAGGTCCCGTTAAATATGGCCAATGTCTGCAGATGAATTTGCACCTCAAAGGGCCTCTGTGCAGAGTGGCCTAGTCAAATGTGCAGCACATCAAGCAAAACAGCAAGGAGCTTTTATCTTGGAGTCGCACGGATTTACCAGACTGGCTGGTGCCAGAGAACTGAATGGAGGAGCATTGGAGCTAGAGTCCAGCTTCTCTTAGAGGAGTCACCAGCCCTCTTGGTCTCAGTTCTCTTTCTGTAAAATGGGAGTAATAATAACCTTTCTTTTCTTCTGCCCTTTGTCTCTTGTCCCTCCAAACAGTAATTTTTTGGGACAGAGGCTGTGGATGCGTACAGCTGCTAGCACATTGGGGGCCCACCTTCACTTGGGAGGTCCTAGGAACTACCATAACACAGATAGCAATGATCCCCTTGCTTTCTTCAGTAACCATTCAGGCCTAAGTGATGCCTACATACCCCAGTGCTGAGTGCCATCGGGACACATGTAATAGATTAAAGATGGTTTGGATCAGTAGCTAAACATTTGGATAAGACGGAACTGAATGTGTGGGAAGTTCAAATGGGCTAGATATCAAGTACCAGACAACATCAGTTATATCCCTTGTCTGGGAAAAGTGTCTCCCTAAATATCAGCTTAGCTTTTTTAATGTCTATAGAAAGGACAGGATTAGATCGGCTCTAATGCTCCAGAAAACTTTAGCAAATCCTCTGCATAAAACGTATTTCCAGTGCCCTTTTACAATCAATATTTCTCCTACTCTTACCAGATCATAAAGGATGGGAAGATGTATCAGATATTTCTCTTGGTCAGAACTTGTTATCGCTGGAGACAGGCCAAGGTTGTCAATGTACAATACAAGTGCATCCAAAATCATGGGGAAAAGCAGAATGTGTCCTCTGGCAGTCTGGCTGGTGGTGCTATCGGAGGTGCTCTCTCTGGGTCAGCATGAAACTGAAGCCCAGGGTGGTTGACAGCGGATGCTACACTGCTGAATATCTCAGGTCCTAATGATTGCACCACCATGTTACAGCATCATTTTCACTTTCGGACCAAACACATGCATTGAAAAAAGGATATATGTTCAATACATTTCGATATCTACTGTGTCAATCCCCATAAATTTGGGGTCAACTCCAAACCATTTTTCTAGTTTGGTCTCTGATCTAAAACATGGATTCTTTATCTGGTCCTACTCAGAATTACCCAGTCCTATAGTTTCAGAGTTGGTAGGGTCGGAAGGGACCTGAGCAGGTCATCGAGTCTGACCTCCTGCCATGGTCAGAATTATGCCCATTGCTGCCTTTAACAAAGCTTCCAACATAGCAAATGCCCAACACATTATTGGTGCCCAAAGGTTATATTTATTAAAAGAAGCTATTTATATACCAGGTTTTAGCCTCTGACTTCCATTAGTATCTGGGCATAACATGGTATGCCAGGTCTTATAGTGATAGCATGTGTCTATGAAGAGAGCACCAACCAATGCAGTTTTCTGACAGACCTTTGGGAGAGGTAATTTTCCACGCTGTGCTTTTTTCATAAGCTCAGAAAACTGGCCAGTAACCCTGTTGTGAAGTCATTGCAGACAGGTTTCACTTGTTTGCAGTCAAAAGAGTCCACAAGTGCTAAAAATAGCAGAGTATCCCTTAAAGGTGATCTGCCAGGCAGCTTCCTCCTTTTTTAATGTAAGGATATTGTTAAGGAATAGTCATCTGAATTACTAACTCAGCCCTGGACTGAAACCTCAGTAGTTCCAGAGTGAATCAGGAGTAGTTTCCAAGCAATTATGCTAGTATATTACTGGTGTGAGATCAGACTGTAGCTCTCACTGGCAGGGCCTGAGGTCCATTCCTTTCGACAGTGGAATTGGAGCTGTGGATTTCTTCTAAGAAGGCAATATTTCTATGGAGTTTTTAGTCTTCTATCTATCACTTCCTCTCCCACCATGCACTGCCACATACCACTCCAGGGGAGCTCCCGGGAGTCTCGTATCCATAAAGCACTTGGACAAGTGATTCGCTGAAATAGCCACTTGGTCCATAGCACCAGGCCTTTGCAATAGAACAATCAGACAAGCAATAATGAGGGAAGTTGGAGAATAAAACGTATTTTCTTCCACCTCTCCCCAAATTGCAGAGAAAAACACTAGGTGTTCGCAGAGCAAAGTCAAAGGCAGAGGGATTTCTTTTGAAATCTATGGCATGCAGCAGCATCTTGGTTTCATTATGTTTTTTCTCCCTGTAGTGATAAAGATACATCTCCCACTGTGCACCTTTGATTTCACCCTTTAAACAGCCTATTTTGATACATGCAGCCCTTTTTCCCCCATCAGCTTCCCCAGCCATTTCTGGATCCTAATCCCTTGTGTTTATACCCTAGCTACAGGCTGATATCAAAGCGAAATTCTCCAGCAGGACTAGGTGAACAGTTCATTAAAAAGAGGCTTTAAGCTCCCAAATGAAGGTTCTTTGATGCTTCAGGCTTTTGGAGCAGTGTCACAGTCATGAAATTGGCACAACCCTAGCATGAGCTCTTTAGTGTGCCTTATTTTAATAGACCAGCCATGCCAAACAGGCTGGTGGCCATGCAGACCTCCTGGTAGGATATGGCTGCATCAAATGAAGCAACGCTGTCAAAGGCTGGCTGTGACTTTCATAGAAGTTTGAACCAGCCTCCAGCTACTTTCCCACCTGCTCCCTATTAGCTGGAGACCAGATAACCTTGTTCAATTATTAGACCCAGCTGGGAGGGAGTGGGATGGCCTGCAGTCCCTGCCAGCTAAGTTGTGATAAGGTGGTTGCGTGTTTGGGGCTGTTTCTAGAAGATGGCATGTGCTTAGCAGCTCTGTTGGAGAGAGCACTGGTTTTATGGTTTTTGCCAGGGGGGGACTGAGAGAGAGGTTTGCTTGTCAGGAGACTTCCTGAATGGAAAGTAGCTTTCAGGGAGATAAGCCCTCATATGGGGGTACGTAAAAAAAAAATCACTGGGAGAACACAGCTAGGAGAAGCAGTACTCTGGCAAGCCAGCTGGCACTGGCTGACCTGCACTAGACACTGAGAAAGCCAGGATCCTACTAGGATGTTGCTGTGTAAATCTAAAGAGGTTCATGAAGAGCCAGCCTGACTGCTGCCTGCTGAGCTCAGGCTCCATGGGATGCGGCACATGTAGGCAATGCAGAGTGGGACAAATTACATAGCTAAAAATACCAGCTTGGACTTGGCATGTGACTCTCCTGATGCAGCCTAGCATTTCCTTGCCTCTCTTCCACTAACTAGCTCATAGATGATATGGGCATGGTGTGTACTGTGTATAGGCTTGCTAGGGATGCATTGTGTTTGCTACAGACTCCTCCAGATCAATGCAATGTCCTTAGTCATGGGAGCAATCTCTTGGAAGTCAAGGGAGATGCATCTGTTTATGAGGACCTCTCACTGTTGTGTTCCCTGTGAAAAGGGACAGAGGTGGTTTCCTTTCCATGCTACTTTAAACTGTATTTTACCGGTGATGTTGTTCCAAACCAGAAGGACAGGTCAATAGGCCTGGGAGCTGCAGTCAAAGCAGAATGCAGGTGTGAGCGAGAGAGGAACTTGTGCCACTTGTCTGACTTTCCAGGGGTTGGTCAGAAAGCCATTTTGGACCCAGGATTAACTCGGAGCAGCCTCTGCAATCTCGCCCAAATCCCCCTGGCATCTAGGAACCTCTGATCCTGTGACCATACCTCATTTAGGGCAAACAGAGCTGTTTTGTCAGCTCTTCACAGCCCAGAGTGTTCATTTCCCTGGAGGTCTCTGCCAGATAGTAATTACTGCTGCCTTTCCAATCCTTTTACTGCTCAAAAGCAAAATGAAGATGTTACTGCAGGCCTAAAGATATGTATGGTCTGAGAGGTGAAATGGAAATATATCAAATAAATGTAACTTCCAAAGTGTATATGAAATAAGGGCAGGATCCCCTGATCTGTATTACCATTCCTCTTCCTGATAGCAATCAGTAAAGCAAGAATCCCAGAGAGGGACGGGCTACAGTGAGGGTTTAACAGCTGTAGCTGGGAACAAATACAGCTCATAAAGAAGGTGCCAGCAGCTGACAACGGCTTGGTTTGTCAGCTCTGTACCCTCTAAAGTTTCTCTTTACCAAACAGGAATCCAATATCCCTATGTGAGGTGGGGGAAAGAAAAATGTCTGTGCATTGAGAGCACACCCTGTATGCTAGACAAGTCCTATTACTCTTGATATCAGCTCAGGTTGCTACTAATAGGACTGGATGATGATCCATTGAGAAGATTCTTCATGCTGCCTGCTGCTCTGTAGGAAATTTCAGAAATCAGGTACAACCTATAATGATAGAAGTCTGACACCTAATGGAGACAGCTGATACTGTAACAGGAATAGAAATTAGCCAGCTATTCACTTACAGAAAAAAAGAAAAATATAGCACATTTTAGTGATGAAACCAATAGGATCCCATAAAGATTCAAAGAGTTTTGTAGAAGTGACTCAGAATCTCAAAAGAAAAATTTATCATTTTAAATATTTAATGATATTCATAAGAGAAGAGACTGTGTGTGCCAATCTGTGGCATTTAATACAGAGTTATCTTCTGCGGCATTTGGGGTTAACCTGTTTGTACTAGAAGCTATCATTTCCCATGATATTCTATAAGAGTTTTCAATAATGAAGCAGTAGGGGCTCAAAGTCATACTTTCTTGTATTAACTTCTATCCGCAGGGGCTACAGTTCAATTCTAGATGCATGGGCAGCTTGTCGCACAATAGGAGCGACTGGAAATGATAGCAATTTTTGGTAATGGGGACTGAGGCTTCTCACTACTTCCTAGGATTGAACTATGAAGCCCAAAACTTATTCTATAATTGTCCTACTCGTCTGTGCAATCATTTTCCACTGTGTGTATTAATACACTCGATTTGCTGCTATTTTAATGGGTTTGAGGACAATCTCCACTAATTGGCTATGTGGAGGATTTGCAGCCAAGACTCCAAGGATTAAATGTGCCTGGACAGTGTACAATCAGAGTAGTTGGCTTTCCATTTCCCTTACCCCTGCAGAGGTGATCTCTACTGGTTAGCGCTGTAGGGCATTGGTGAGGGAAGCTCCCGCTCCTGGAAGACCTCTTTGGTAAACAGATGTGTCCAGTCTACAGAGAGATCCACTGCTAGCTGTGAGTTGGCTTTAAAGTATCTGTACCTATATAAGTATCTTTGCTTTATAACCTGAAGGCCTCAGTTGTGTTCCTGTGGCACTTGTCCTTTCATTCCTACAATGCTACAGCATAAGCTGGTGCTTCTCTACCCGGTAGGCTCAGCACAACCAGATTGGAGGGTGTTTTCATACAAAGCTGCGAGCGGGCATTGATGCTGGGCCATTCCTTTGCTTTTCTCGCTCCCAAAATTAGTACCAGGCTGGGAGGATGGATGCGATTCTCTGTGTGTTGCCTGTAGATATGCTCTGTTAATGCATTTGCTCCAGTGGGTTGTAAAAGGAATGTAACATCAGTGAGAAGCCAGTGTTAAAGCAACACATTCTTCTTACAATAGACCCAGCAGGATCTTTCTCGCTAGGCTATGCTACAAACAAAACTGGTGCCAATTTTATTGAAAAGTTTGAGTCTTGTGACCTCGGGGTGAGCGCCATGCAAAGCTCAGCCCCCAAGGAGGGAGCAATCCAGATTTCAAGTCTAACTTCTGCTTGGAACCATACAAAATGGTGCTCCCCTCTCCCCTCACTTCCCATATCCCAGACTCCGTGACCTCCGCTGGATTTCACTTCTGATGGTTTCTTTGAGAACCTGAAATTCAAAACCAAGCTTGGGAATACAAACCCACCTGGAGAGTGAATAAAGTAGTTGGCACAACCCCCACTAGCTGAGATGACTGTTTCATGCTGCTCCAGATATGTCAGTGCTCCAATTCATTGCACCTCTAATGGTCTGAGTGAAACAGGAGCATAGCAGAAGCGTCTGGTATGAGTGGTATAATTAGGCCTGGAGCCACAGATTCCCTATCATCAGAAAATCTGCCAGGTGAACCTTTTTTCATTTTGTTTTTAACCCTTTTTTTTCTGCCCCCATCTGAAAAAAAGCCCTTGCTTCAAGCTCCACTGCAGCCTAAGGTTTGGCTTTTAATGCGTCTGACTCGTCATATAAAACCCAGCCCCCTTCGAGGAGCTCAGATGGAAACAGGCAGCTCCCAAGGTCAGGGAAAAGGTTCATTTCATTTTTGAAAGCTTGGAAGTTTTCTTTTCATTCAGCTAATTTTAACAAGGGGCTAATTAGCGCTAGCTGGTTTTGTCAGCCATCCACTGGGGGAATGGGCCGAGACCACTGACCTTGTTTTTCACCTAGATCATTGATCAGGAAGACAAATACCCCTTAATGGGACCTCAGGGAGCACCTGGCTTGTTCTCTCAAGTCAAAGGTTATACAACATAGCAGCTCCTCCAGCCGAGTTGCAAAATACTGCCACAGTTGCTCTGTGTTGGTGACTGCTGGGTGAGTGCTGCAGCATGTTTAGTCAAGCAGCCATTTCTGTGTGGCTTCCAAAGAGAAGCACCTGCCTAAGCACAGAGCAGTCACGCTTGCAATCATTTGTTTTAATTAAAGCAGTGACTGCATGTGCATGTGTATGCAAGGAACTGCCCCATTGCTGGTGAGGTGCACAAGACCCTTCCTCTTTTCATGTGGCATTGGAGGCATTCTGCAGAGACCTCACCTTGCTCTTGTCTGAGCTGTGAAGAATTCCAGCAGGTCAGGAGGAAGGCACTTCTCAAATGATCTATCAAATGCAGGTTTTGCAGACATCAGCTCCTAGAAAACTTGTTCAACCAATCACTTCTGGATTGGGAAAGCACAAGTCTGCTGGAGAGAAATACCAAATGATGAACAATTTTTATTTGCCCCATTTCAGCTACTGTGAGAGGTGATGCACAACACTGTAGTAACCCCACCTGTGAGTCTGAAGCTGAGATGTCAAACAATGCTGGGTTGGGCCTAACTACCCATGACCTGAGAAATCTCTAAGAAAGCATCAGGAAGTGGTGCTGGTTTCTCAGGAAATGGTATGCCTCTTTCTGAATCAATGTTGGAGTACTGTAATATGGAAAGCTGCCATGTCTGATTCAAAAAGGAAACTGAAGTCCAGATCACAGAGATGGGCTCAGTTCTCATGTGCCCTATACCTAGGGGCAGTCACTTGCATCTAAAGTGGTTGCTGGGCTGCATGAGAGAGCTACCAGGTCACAACTGCAGTATATTGTTCTCATGCCATATGGGTGCAATAGGCTACACAAGATTCAAGGAGAGAGTGTAAGAGATTTGTGGCATTTTTTGCAAGAGTAGGAGCCATAAGCCTTTGAACAAATGCTCATAGGACTTCTATATTCTGCCTAATTAAACCTCTCCTCCAATTTCAAATGATACTTATCTTCTGAACTCTGTGGCAGCATTGCTCTGTGCTGTCAAAGAGTTGGTGCAGTGCATCCAGAGATAGTCATGTCAGGTGCAGTGATGCTTTACAAACTTTGAACAAGAAAAGACAGAGCACTGATAGCTCTCTTAAGAGTGATGAGACCCCATTCTGTCCTCATTTCCTTTCCTGTAAACCAGCAGTTCAGCTCTGCAAGTTACTGGAGTTGTACCAGTGTACAAAAGGAGGAAGGGGCAGAGAGGGAAAGCAGGCCCAGTTTAATGTGTCCAGGAGCAATGTCCTCAATCATGCCCTGTATTTATATGCAAACTATCAGCTCAGCTGTAAACAGCAAAGCCCAGTTCTGGCAGCACTGAGGGTAAGCTAACTGGCGCTGACTTGAGGCAATGCTAAATAGATTGCCCTTGGCTTCACTGCTTCCGGTCAGAGCACTAGTGACCATGAAAGCATACAGCCCGCTGGACACCACGGCTGCCAACCAGCCAGTCTAGATGTGGCTGGAACAACCAACTGACTACACTGCCACTAGATGTCACTTCCCTTATAACACTGAAGCTGAAAATATTGGCTATTCACTCAGTTTTGCTGACATGTATTTAAGAAAATGGGGAAGAAGCAGCAGAGGCAACAAATGTTTTCCATGTGGTTTTGGTACTGCCTGTATGAAACGCTGCCTGTTACATCAACTGAATCTGTGGGGCAGGGTTAGTTGCTGCAAGCCACCATAGACCTGGTGGCTAAGCGTTGTGAAATAAAACATGTCAAAACATGCATGGGAGCACTGGCCTTTCACCTGTGGAAAACTTAAAAGATCTGAAATGCATTTGAAGAGAAACAAAGTGAGAATGACTTCATGTGAGCGCATGTGTTGAAAAGGGACTTTTTGATCACTAATGCCCCAAACAAGTAAAGCGCTTGTGCACTACATCGAGCAACTGCTCGCTGTGGTAGAGGATGGGAGCTGGGTCAGGGCTTAATGGGAATTCTCACTCTCTTCATGACAGAAATGTCACATCAGATGTGTCACTGTCATATCTGATCAGCCACACATACTACAGAAATGCCTAACTACTCAGGGGGATTTGTCTGCCTGGTCCTTCCATTCAGTCCCAGTGATTTAAAACTGAGGGCCGAACCTTACTGCGCTTCCCACAAGGGCACATTCAAACTCTCGGGGCCAAAACAGTTCCCAGCATAACTCAGATACTGCAGCATTCTTGGTGCTGCCTGTGGCTTGTAGCACAAGTTGGCATGGCTGGCCTGGTGTAGGTTGCACCCCCCCAGAATGGTCCCAGCACCGTGGTTTGCTGGATGTATGAAAGAAGCAGAATTTGTCCCTGATTTTCTGTACCTGGCCTTGCGGCAGTGGTTTTTATTTAGATATTTAAGGATTTTCCCCACACACAAGATGAGGTTTTTTAGTCATGTCGCAAGGCTCCATTATTATGAATTATTGCATCCTATATTTTTTTTCCCTGTGCCCAGGTACCATCCGCATTGCACCTTTTTAGACACAGGCTTGCAGGCTTAGCACAGCATCATAGCTATGCCAAACTGCTCCGTGAATTGAGCTGTCCATAATTGGGACTTAAGGCCCTGACCTTACTATGCTAAACTCCAGTCTTCTGATGATTTTCTGTGCCTGGCTTCAAACAAGGTAGTACTCCTGAACTAGCATTTATGCATGTGATGGCAGGGGAAATGCATGCAACTCAACTGCAAAATATCAATTATAAAGAATTTGACATATTTCATTGTTTTCACAAGTTCATTTTCATCTGCTGGTGCGAACCCATTTAGGTTTTGTTTCTTTGAAGTATTATGCATTTAGAGTGGGAAAGCAGGATTTGTACAGGGAACACTCTGTTACTTCCCTCTCTGTGTATGCATTTCGGTTGCAGGGGATAAAAACATCTTACTGGTTCTGTGCACTGTGTGACATTCACCTCCCCCTGCACTGCTGAAAGCTGACTCTCCCTTTACCCTGTTATGGGCCTGTATGACAATTAAAGAGTGGAAAAGGCTATAAATATAATCTTGGAGCAGCCCCGTCACTGAAACAATAGTGCTTTTTCCCATGGCTCTGAAAAAGGAACCGGTTGTCCTTTTTGTGACCCTTCTGCTCCCCTGGGGTCTCAGTGAGTTTAAAGAGCAAGCTGCAGTTGGGATGGACAGAGAGAGGCAGGCATGGCCCGCGATGCATAGCTGGAGCTAAGACACTGAACCGGAAAAGGCAAGGCCTAGGTGGGAACAGAATCACAGCTTCAAGGAGCAAGCACATTCCGGTGACCTGTCCATGGAAGAGGGTTGCATACCCGCATTTACCCCAAGCAGAAGCCTTCCCTGCTTGAACTCTGCTTTGAAATACAGGAAAAGACTAAGTGGCATGCCTTACCACCTTCCCCTACCCAGGGTTCAAATTATACTCTCGTGGGGGTCTGCAAAAACAAATGGGGCTGCCCATCATGATGCCTTCATAAAATCAGGAGACCCCCCGAGCAGACCCAGACACAATCATGAGCGAACCAGGTGGCGGACAGAAAGGGGGCCTGAAAATGGTAATTTTTTCCTGTTGTCCAATTACTACAGTACAGGTGCGGCAGTCCTTGACTTAAGACATTTCAATTTGCAACAAACGGCACTTACAATGTTTGTAAATGGACACCCTGTTTAGACTTTCTGACATCAGTTTCAAGTTTACAACGCTTGGTCCGACGCCACGGCACGCCACGCCAGCGAACAAGTTTGCTGCGTTGCCCACCTCCCTGGGGAACATCTGTCCAAACTTCCAAGGCTCCTTTCTTCAAGAAAGCAGACAAGACTCCTGAGAAGACTCCAGCCAACAACCCTTCAAAAAGTCCAGCAAAGTCACCTCAAAGAAGTCCTTCCAATTCAATATGATCGCTATTCACAATGTAAGTACACTAATATAGCAATATTACTCATCTATAATGGATGGAGTGCAAAATTCTGGGTTATTTTAAGTGAAAATAAGGTATCGGGCCTCAGTTCAGGAACCAATCCCCCATTAATGACATTGTTCCTATGGGAAAATCAGGTCCGAGTTACAACTTCAGATGCGGTTTTTGCGAACCAATTATGTTGCAAGTCTGAGGACTGCCTGTGCTATCATTATCTCTGGCCTGATATTAAGGGTTCGCGCGGTGCCACTGGTATCGAGAGAGAGCATATGGCACAAACCACGCGTGCCCCTGTCGATGGTGGGGGTGGCGAGCACTGCCAATGTCAGGGGCACACGTGCCGCCAATGGCGTATGGATGTGGGGTCGTGGATAGACGCGGGGTAGAGTATGAACATGGGGTAGCGTACGGATGTGGGGTCTGGGGTAGTGCACGGACATGATGTAGCATGTGGAAGTGGGGCCGCGTACAGGCGTGGGGTCTAGGGTAGTGCGGAGGTGGAGTAGGGTATGGACTCGCGGTGGCATACGAACGCGGGCTCTGGGGTAGCACATGGACGTGGACGCGGGGTCTCGAGACCCGCGCGGATGTGGGACAGCGTATGGCCGCGAGGTAGTGTACGGAGGTGTGTGGAGGCGGGGTGCAGGGTGTGGGGCTGCCTCCGGTGGTGACTGCCGGTCTCGCGGGGGCCCAG
>NW_017728925.1:15216772-15228514 GCF_001723895.1 Crocodylus porosus
CTATAAATCCACATAATATATCATAAATTTGTGGACAGATGTGGGGCATGATCAATCCAGGGAATATATTGTAAGCCAAGAACTATGTCGCAAGCCAGTGTACAGACCTACTGGACATGATAAATCCAGCAAATGTGTCATAAGCTTGTGGGCAGGCACAAGGTACAATAAATCCATGGAATATATCATAAAATAACATGCAGATGTGGGACATAATAAATCCAGGGAATATATTGTAAAATAGCATATAGGTGCAGGACATAAGTCCAAAGAATATATCATAAACTAGTGTACAGGAACGGGACATGATACATCCCAGGAATATATTGCATGCAGTTGTACAGACATGGGACTTGATAAATCCATGTTATTTTGTTCCAGTCCAAAGCACTGTCCTAACCTTTCAGGCTGTTAATAGGAGAGGACTATCTCTCTAGTTCATCCATGTTTCATAATGGTTTGATATTTAGCAGGTTATTAGCGTGTGCATGGTAGGGATAAATATATTTTTTTCCTTTGCTTGAAACTTAGTGACATGTGTTAGATTACTTCAGGCACTGTCCTATAAGGAGGAATGTCCTTGATCACTCTGCTTACGTGTTAAATTCTATAAGAAGAGCCGTTATCACAGGGTAGGAGGGAATCAGAAATCAATATCCATGGCTGCAGGCTTGGGAGAAAACATTTTATACAAAGGACATTTTGTGACCAGAATCTAGCAAATGAAGCAGCAGAAGTATTTGTTTCCTTTGGTCTTGCAGGGTTGGGTTGCTGTGTGTGAAAATCAGGTGAGATAGGTCATGGGTAAATCTGTGAGATGGGAACCATGTTCCAGCTTGCTGTCACAATGATGTTCAAGTTGATCGTTTCCTTGTTGCAGAACAAGTTTGACAAAAAAATACTATTTAGCACATTTATGGAGCTCTTTATGCTTATAGCTCCATGTACCTCATGGATATAAGCAAGCAGCATTTCTCCCCATTTTCTGTTCAATCCTCACCCGTACCATGAGTGAGTGGTTTTTTTTATTCATTTAAACACTCAGGAATCATATTCGTTCTTAATGAAAACTTGTGAATGCAGATTACATTGTCACAAAAATGTCTTTCTGGCTACTTAAACTAGAGAATGCTTGAGAAGGGTTAGGGTAGAGTTGTTCAGAGAGAAAAGCTTGTTTTTATAGCCTCTTTACAATATAAAGCCAGGCTGTGCTGTCAGCCCATTGTATCTGTGGAGAAGGTACAGTGGAATTGACAAATAGGTTCAGACATCAGAGCAGTGGCGTTTGTTGTAGTATGCCTAGTGCTAGCCAGATTAGATTTTACTCCTGCAAATGTCTGTTGCAGATGGACCCCGTGCCATCATGAAGACCCATGGAGGATTATAACCTTTATTGGGTGCACTAAGTTTTTCAGTGTTTGACTGTTCAGTGTGTAATGCAACAGGCCTCAAACCATTTGGGGTTTCCAGTATAATGTAAATAATTGTTCATAATCTTCTTAGCACTCTTGCAAGCCCTTGAGATTTCTGTTTGTAGAGGGGCCTGCCTTCTGCGATGAAGTCAGAATGACTGCAGTGTTACAAACGCAGCAGTTATTGGAAACAGCCTGAAAGGACTTTACTACTGCATCATGCAGGTGGTAAAGTGGAGCTATGGGTGGAGGAAGTTATTTGAGCAAAGCCATGATGCTGAAGAGGATACATACACTCGTTAGCAGAATGGTTTTCATTTTTGTCGTAGGGTTGTTTCAGTACAAAAGGTCCGTTTCAACATTTACTGTTTCTTTTGCCCCGAAGTGGTTTCTAGAATTTAAAAAAAAAAAATATATATATACAAGCTATAGAAAGGCAGCTGCAGGGCACTTTGGCAATTTTTATCCCACACAGTGATATAGGAGTCTAGTCAAAGAACCCTATTTTCAGATTAAGAATTTTAAGTAGGAAGGATGAAATTACCTACATAGAATTGTAGCAAGACCCAACAAGCCATGGGGTCCTCTGTGGCCACAGGTGGATAGACCAGGGGCGGGCAATTATTGTGGGCAGAGGGCCACTTTCTGAGTTTCGGCAAGCCATTGAGGGCCACATGACAGGCAGCCCAGGGCAGATTAATATTCATTTTCTAAATATTTAGGGGCCCCATGGGCCGGATAGAATGGCCTTGCAGGCCACATCCAGCCTCCAGGCTGCATTTTGCCCACCCAGGGATAGATCATATTTTCACCCAGGCTTCCTTTATAATACTAGCCATAGTTTTACCATTTAAATTATATGAATAAGTAACTTGTTGAAACAGTTGACATAAGGCTCTAAGTTACTCACAGATAAGTGGAGTCACCAGGTATCATGTGGAAGGCATTATGTGTCTTCATGTATTGTGGATGCATTGTAAAAGTATTTTTCCTTTTCTCTTAGGATGGAAGGGAGACCAATTTGAGGAAAAAGCTGCTCTGTGCTAGATTTCTAGGTTGTCTGCTAGAATGTTCCTTGTGAATGCCTCTCCTCTGGTAGCTCTGCAGACCAATTGGGAGCCCTTTGCGCAGTCGAGGAGTTGTGGATTCCCCGTTTGCTTCTCTGAATCGGAAGAGGATGTCACTAGAGCCTCTGTAAATGCAAAAGTTCAGATGATCATAAACAATCTGCATAGTCAGGAGCCTTCCCTGGGCATGAACAATGAATATGATTGTATTATGCAGAAAAACCAAAAGGGAGAAAAGGGAAGTACAAAGAGACTTATGTCTAACACCTGCTTGCTACAAGAGCACATTAAATATTCCAAACAGGGTTGTCCTGATGATTCTGATGGCACAGAAATGGAAGAGAGTTCTGAGTTTGGAGCCCTGGTGTTAGATTCAGACAGCGATGATTCTGTTGACCGCGACATAGAGGAAGCTATTCAAGAGTACTTAAAAACAAAAAGCAAGGGTAACCAGCTGTTGCCAAGGAATGCACAGTGTTTGGAAAGTACAGATGGAGACAAAAGGGTCAGAAAGGAACTCTCGCAGAGCAAGGTAGCTAATAGTCTCCCCATGAAATTAGAGGCTGAAATGGTAGCTGAAGAGTTGGTTTCTGACCACATGGAAATTAGCAAAAAGGCACGGTCTGCTTCCCCTCTGAGCATCAGTAGCGACGACTCTTTCGAGCAGAGCATACAGGCTGAAATTGTGCAGTTCCTGAATGAGAAGAAACAGCAAGAAACTAATAAGTGTGTCATTATGGAAGATAGAAAACTAGAATGGAGAGAGACCCATGTGAAATCTGTGTTAAAATATAACAAAGAAACAACCAACAAAGCAAACTGCCCGAACATAAAGCAAGGCTGTAAAGCACTCCTCTTAAGGCACCATCCCAAACTACGGAAGGCTAGCTCACAATCTAAATGTTTGAAGTCTAGAACCAGCGAGGAGCCTATTGATTTCAGCCAAGTGAAGCAAGCACATCTTAAAATGACTGCAGTTAGTGAGCCCTGGAGCGTGGAGCAAAATAAAGGAAGTGAGGCCAAGAGGAATTTCTGGAGGGGAGAACAAATAATTGAAAGCGCACACATATCTGACTCAAGTAGCGATGACGGGATTGAAGAAGCCATTCAGCTCTATCAGCTGGAAAAAATTAGGAAACAGGGAAGCCAAGCAACTGACCATGTCCCTTTGGGAGGAGAGCAGTTTGATGCAAAGGGGGCAGCAGACATTTCCGCAAGTCTTACAATTAGCTCAGCCAAAAGCATCTCACCAGATATCCATAAGAAAACTTTAAGCAACAAGAGGAAAGAGATGGGTACAAAATCAGTGGAACTGAAAAGCGCTGGCAGTGACTTGAACCAGATCTTTAAGCCAGTGAAAAAAGCCAGAGGCTGTGCCTCTCCAGTAAACAAAATTGCTGACTGCGAGCTCACATTGCAGGCCTCTTGTAGGGCAGACACGTCCGCAGAACTGATGTGTGCAGAAGCCATCCTTGACATTTCCAAAACAATCCTGCCACCTCCAGTGGGAAGAGACGACAGACCCCTTGCAGCAAGCCCTTTCTTCTCTTCCCAGAGTGTGCCTCCTGCCCCCTCTGAGAGTGACAGCAGCTCCATAGATAGTGATGATAGCATAGAGCAAGAAATCAGGGCTTTCTTGGCTGTCAAGGGACAGTCAGAAAGTCTCATACCCAAGCCCAGTAATCTCTCCCATGCTATCTGCCTGCCTTCCTCTTCTGAGCATCATAACCTTACTGCTGGCTTTGAACCTTCCCTCCCTAAAACATTTAAGCTATCACTGAGTCAGAAAAGAAGGCTTCGAGGAGAAAGCAAGGTAGCAAAACAGACTACACCAAAAAAAACAAAAGAGGTGGAAACTGGGTGTTCCCAACTAGGTAATAATAATAACTCACAGATGCCAGTGTTTCAAAATGAGTGCGGACTGAGCAGTCACAGCGAAGCATGTGAAATTGGAAGGTGTGGTAACAAAGAGATTAAAGGACAGCTCATCTCTTGGGAGTTAACTGGGCATGATGATGAGCATGTGGCTTTAGACTCTGCGACCACTTTGGTGCAAGTTCACCAGAATGCAAAAGAACTATTAAAAAGTGCCATCCAAAGTCAAGAGAGAGATGATTCGTCTGACAAAAGCAGTTCTCTGGACAGTGATGAAGATCTTGATAGTGCTATCAAGGACCTCTTGAAGTCCAAGAGGAAACTAAAGAAGAAGTCCAAAGACCAAAAAATTCAGTGCAAGAAGAAAGTCCGATTCAGTGATATGGAAATACAGGTGTTGGATGAGCTTGGCAGCATTCAACCAAGTGAGTGGGAGTCTAAAAGTCCCCCACTGCTGAAATGCAGCCTCTCAAAATCTAGAAGAGAGACTAAGGAGAATGAAATGAGAAACCTCCAAAGCAGTATAAATGGCAGACTTCCAAAGGGAAGACCAGAAAACATAAAGAGCCTACAGTGCGAACTACAAGTTGACAGAGAAGGTAAAGCTAAACCAGTTTGTACCCAGAATAATCTACAGGCCGCTAAAACTACAAGATGCCCTTTGAGCACTCCGTCAGTGACCGATGACAGCAGCTCGGTGGACAGCGACGACAGCATCGAACAAGAAATTAGGAAATTTTTGGCAGAAAAGGCCAAAGAGCCTGTAAGCAATATGGGAACGCAGAAGGATAAAGGGACCACTGACCCGCTGAGAGTGGCTAAGCCAAGCACTAACAAAGGAAAAGCAAGGCTCCGACTACTTGAAACTGAGACTGGCCTGATATCAGCTCAGGGCAAAAAAACTAAGAAGGCACTTCAGCAGAGTGGTGGCTTGAGAAGCTCTCAGGGAGCAGAAGGAAAAAGTGCAATAATGCATGATGGTGGGAAAAGTGTGTCCTTTGCAGAAAATGTGTGCTTCCATACTACTGTTGAGTTGAAAGCTAAGCAAGGAAGGGCAGGGACTCAAGGTGATGTCACGGGTGGTTCATCTGCAAAACAAAATGCAGCAGGTAAGAAAGACCTCTCTAGCTCAAAGCCCACGCAGAAAAGCTTTCCAGCCAAAAACAGCAGAGGTGACCCCAGTAAATTACATAACCGCTTGAATGCGAAGCCTAATTCCAAAAGAAAAAGCACTTTTCAACTAAAAATTTCCAGCAAATTTATAGCTAGTCTGAAATATGCCCGTGAAAGGAAGAGATCCGAGCTTTTGAAAAGAAGGCAAAATGCAGAAAGTTCACTTCCTCTGAGCAGCCCTTCAGAAGCAGAGGTAGCCCCCCCCAGTGGTTGTGAACTTAGGCAGGACAGCGAAGCTGTGTTGCAGAAGGGAAACTCTGATAGAGAGGAGAAGACAGGGCCAAAATCCGCAACTTTTCCTCAAAAGCTCACAATAGAGGACATCAGTCTCCCTGTAGCAGAAATATGTGAAAAACCAGAGGCTTCTCCTTTGCAGGTTAGAGCTGAAGCAGATAATTATAGAAAGGATAAGACTTTAAGGGATGAGCAGATGAATCTTATTCCAGATCCAGGTCCTCCCCTGTTGCAAGGGCCCAGCACGGCAGCAGTAAAAGATGACAGTGTTAGCACAGATATATGTAGCAGTGAGAACCAAACCATGCACATTAAGGAAGAGGAAGGAGAGAGCCTGCCACGCAGTAACAGTCAGGAAGAATCTGATTCAAGTTCAGAAGGGAAAATGTTAGTCCAGCAAAATGGGGAATGTGAATGCAAAGAGAACCAAGATGAGGAAACATTAAACAGAGGTGATACAGAATTTAGTGACGTAGCAATAGAGGAATGCCCACGTTCCTTGGTGAAAACCAAGGTATCAACTTTGTAAGTAACTTTTTACAATAACGTTCAGTCTTTTTAGAAAATAATTATCAGTGTAAATAGCTTGATAAAGTTTGAGACTAAACTGAAAAAAAGATAGGAGATACTGATCTATGTATATCATATATACACATGAATGTGAAGAAAACCTCCTATTTAACAGGTCTGTTGCAGAAAAATATACATAATTTTTGTAGGTTTGGTAAATTATTTAAAGTGCTTTAAGGAGATATTTTTATAATGATTTTTAGGGTTTTCATTACGACATGATGTTGCAGTTAGCACAGTTGTCATAGACATGATGATGATACCATTGCTAATTATGCTTTAAATTATATGGAGCATCTGAGCATAAGTACATCACAAGCAAACCTATTTGTGTGCATAATATATTGGCCAGCTGTTAAGAGATTCTAAGAGAAACCACAGCATTTGATAGCAATATTACATTCTCGGTGTTGCTGACTTGGTGTTTCTTGGAATTAGAATGATTTTGGGCCAACCCCTAATCATTTTCTGTGGGTCTCACTCTTGCCATGAGAAGTGTTCCACCAGACCACCGAAGCTCACACCTCTCCATTGAAGTCCATGCAGCTCCATGCATATGAGGAGAGGTCTTTCTGTGTAGATCCAGTGGTAAGTTCAGGACTGTAATGTGGACGGTCTTTGAAGGCCTCGCTTCATATTAAGTGATCTCAACAATCTTAAAAACATATCATCTGAATGCTCCAAACCCCTCTGGTTAACAGCTATGACAAAGCACAGTTGCAGTTCAGTACAGTCAATAACAAAATGGTTTTGGTAGATTGCACTAGAGCTGCATGCTACCTGTAGCATGCACGGCTGAAATAATTCTACAGCTATCCTTGAGTCTCATTTCGATGCCTAAAATGAAACAATAACCTTTGACTTTACATTAAGTGTCTTTTTGGTAAGTGGCTCCTAAAAGATGCATTCTGTGTAAAATGTGATAGTCCTCTATAACGTTGTGCAATAGAGCAAACCCGGGCTTGCCATTGGAAGATGCAGCAATCGTTTTCTCAAAAGCTCTGGTTGGGCAACCTTTGTTTGAGTGAGATTCTATGGTATTTTCTATGCCTCTTTTTGATCCAAGTCCTACTTTCTCTCCCTTCCATCTATCCAGCATAAAATCACTTTTACTGACTCTAAATACCATTTCACTCAGAACAGGAATGTCTCCATGCAGATTGGCACTGGCATACCCACAAGATGTGAATTAAAACTGATACGTGTTGGATAAGTCCATAATTCATGTTACGGCATGACTCCCTGGTTTTTTGCCTGCTGATTAATCTGCATATTGCTTATGTGCATAAACTATTTAAGCACACAGAAACTCCTTGGCTCCACTGTCAACTTCTTAATGCAGTTTACTCCCATTAATGGAATAATTGGTAAAACTGACTAGGAACATCATTTTCAAGGCTTTTGTAACAGCAGTGAACTGGCTGGGTCCTGTTAATTTCCAGGCTGCTCTTAGAGGCATATGACTCTCTGAGAAAGGAAGTCGGGAGCCTTAATGAGGTGGGAAGACCTTAGTTCAGGCTGCTTCTCTTTTTAATGAGCATTGCTTATATTGATTTGGATAAAGTGCGTAACCTGTTTTCAGGCTCCAGGCTATGCACGTAAGCAGAGTTCAGCAAAGCTATTTCATTTCCACTGTGCATGTGCTATAAAGCTCTGGGGCATACCAGTCTTTATGTTTTGTATCAGCAGCTCAGTTTGGAATTTCCCTTATAATTGGTCATTTTAAATAGCTCAGCTCTTCCAGACCTCCACTGGCATACATCTTTTACTTCAGCAGTCTTCTGTCTGGCTGGCCTTAATTTTGCAGAGCAGAATAAAAAGAGTCAAAAACACATCCAGTATTGCATTCCCCTGTCTGCTCTGATATGGCAGAGAATTGGCAGGTAACGACATACAGTAGTGTAGAGCTAGTAACCGTGTTCTAGAGATAAGAGAAACATCAGCCTTTAAGCCTAGACATCCTTTTTGTGTGTTTTTTACTAATGTGCAGTTACTTTAAAAATGTTGATAGTGGTTGCCTGACACATCTTACTGTTTGACCACATTTTTATAAAAACAGTTGTTGTTGTTTTTTTAGATGAAAAAATTACAGCAGGTAACTAAAACCTGTAATTTAGCAAGAGTATATCTGCCTGCCTGAGTCCATTAGTTTGAAATCAGGCTGTGAGCTGATATTTTAATATCAACTTTTTTGTAGTACACGGCTTTCCTAAGATGATGCTGTAATTAATAACAAATGATGGAAGCACTATGTACCTGGTCTGCATAAACTATGCTGAATGTTTCCTTGTTAAACATTTCAGTAAGACAACATTAAGTTTTTAAAAAGTGTCTTGTGCCCCAATGGACATGTGTTTGTGTGGTTGATACTTTGTCTTCGTGTACTGATTCACTCTCAGCTAAGATACAATTCTGTGTACTTTGTGCATTAACCCAAATCTAATTTTAAACAGCACTTTTTTTTAAATTGACAAACTTGATTTGTATATAAGAAATGGTGTAAAATCGATAAGTTTATAACATTTAATAAATTGGGTACTGACCATGAACCGTGAAACCATCAAGAGCTCAAGTGGTTTGTGTCAGCATCTTGAAATCATTCTGTCCCTGTTCGTTATATTTTCCCCCTCTGAATTAACTGTAAAGTTGTAAATAGCTGATGCCTGCAGTTTTGTGGCAAATCATTTGCACACAGAAAAGACTCACTCCTGCTTCCCTGAAAATAATGGCAAAATCCCTGCCAGTTTAACTGGGAGTAGAGTCAGCCCTAAATTTTCCTGCTACTTATTTTCTCTTCCTATCTATATAGTTCCTCTCCAAAGCCAGAATGTTCTGTGTACAGCAACAGGAATGGGACTAACATCCATTATTCATAGATTGTTAGGGGCTGGAAGGGACCTCGCAGATCATCGGGTTCAGCCCCCCCCTCCTCTAAGCAGGAAGACAACTAGGTCAAGTGACCCCAGGGAGGTGACTGTCCAGTCTCCTCTTGAAAACCTCCAGGATAGGTGACTGCACCACCTCTGGAGGGAGCTTATTCCACAGTCTGCACACCCTGACTGTGAAGCAGTTTTTCCTGGTATTAAGCCTGAAGCTGCTTTCCAGGAGTTTATATCCATTGGTCCTGGTCTTCCCCAGGGATGCCCTAGTGAACAGTTGTTCACCGAGCTCCTGATGCACACTCCTCTGATATAGCCGTAAGCCGCTATCCAGTCCTCTCGCAACCTTCTCTCCTTTAGGCTGAAGAGGCCCAGGTCCCTCAGCATTTCGTCGTATGGCTTGCCTTGCAAGTTCCTGATCATACAGGTGACTCTTTTCTGGACACGCTCAAGTTTTTCCACGTCCTTATTGAAGTATGGCACCCAGAACTGGACACAGTAGTCCAGCTGCAGTCTCACCAGTGCTGAGTACAGCGAGAGTATCACTTCCTTCATTTTACATGAGATGCATTGGTTGATGCATGCCAGCTTGTTGTTTGCCCTGCTGGCCACTGCATCACGCTGATGACTCATGTTCGTGCAATGGTCAGTCATTACCCCTAGGTCCCTTTCAGCCGTGGTTAGGTGTGTGATACCCAGTGGGAATAAGAAATGAGAACAGATTTGAAAATGTGACTGTACTGTAGGTCCATGTTCCCCGATGTGAAAACGGGGCTAGAGGATATTTGGCTTGATGGCTCAACAGGTTGTGTGCAGAACCGTTAGCCATACAATTAGAATTTAGTGACACCACCACTTCTCACCTGCAGGACCAGCACAGACCTCAGAAAGTTCTACCTAGCTCTAGGAGCTGATTTTTCCATGTTTCCACCAGAATTGTGGACTGGCCAGCTGTACAAATGCTACATGCATCTTGGATATTGGCAGCTCAGCTATCGGCAGTGTGCTGTGTCAGGCTTCTGCCCATGCTGTGCTTGCAACAATTGCAACAACATCGTTCTGGATACAGATATCATCAATCATTCATGTAGCCAGGAAAGAGAAGTCTAGCTCCTTGGAACAATAAGAAATCAATATTAAACTCAGCAGATTAAAGCCTGGACAGTTAAGGAATAGATACATTACATTAACCAAGTTAGTGAGTCTGAATTTATGGGGCTAAACTGGTGTCCTGAACATGCTTTGAGATTGCAGAAGTGATATGCCCAATCATGCCACTTGAGGGAGAGCCTTGTTAGGCATCGCACTAAAAGGATGTACAAATGTGTGTTTTCTGTGTGTTGGCACGCATTGTGGTAGCCGCCAATTGAATAGGCTAAGCTAACCCACTTGACTCTATTGGTGGCATCTCTGGCTGATGGGTGAAGGTGCACTGACTGCATAATAAAGAATGAACTTGCCCTGGCATCATTTCCAGGCCTCTTGTGGGCAGAGGAACTGCTGACCTGTGAAATCCAATCTTACCAGGTAAGTAAAGTAGGCAACGGCTTTTAATTGAAAATCATCCCATGTCCTGTTAACAACACACTGAGGTATTCTTTTCATTTAGTGCATGACTTTGTTGGGGGTTTTGAGCAATCTGAGCAGCGTTTTTAACGTTTCTTTTATTCATGACAAGGCATGGCAGGTCCATGCTGTGTAAACCGACCCCCCTCTTTGAAACTTAGGTGTTGAGTCAATGGCTGTTCACTAAGGGCAGTGGAAGCAGGCACCTTCATCCACTGTGAATGCAATAATTTTATTTTCATGTGCATTAGAAAAGGCAGTGCTCAGCATGCCTCTGGGGACCTGGAGGATTTACCCCTGTTTTTCAATGTATTAATTACCCATTGTTAATTAAGGATTGTGCCTTTGGGCATGGTACCTAAACTAGAAGCGATTATAGTACAGACATCTTATGCCACTTTCTTTACCAGTGATTTTTTTTAAATTTTCAGCATGTTAAAAACTTCCATTGATCCTGGATTGACAATGCAGCCATACATAATCTTATCTCCAAGAGATCTATGTAAAAATCTGACTTTAAAAACACAGAAAGGAAAGAGAAAATTCCAGGTAGATTCTCAGCTTTGCATTTTTGCTTTTTTTTTCTGCAATTACAAGTATCAAATGTTTTTCCTGCTCTGCATTTAACTGTTTGAAATGTTTAAACACTACATTTGGAGAATCTGTCACTAACCTTGGACCTTCTCAGGAATTGTTAGCTTCACCTCAGCTTATCATTAGTGTTCCCTGTAGATTGTGTCTGCCAGGAAAAACCTATAGGGAACATGGGACATGAATAGCCAATAGCAAAGGTGTAGAAAAGACCCCCCTTTTCACCTTATTTAATGCACAGTTTTTAACTCCACTGAGCTACTGGGCTGGCATCTGAGGGGCACACACTGCCTCAGAAATAAATAGCACTGTTTAGGTACACATCCAAAATGCCCAAGTCCCATGCTGGCTGTAGTATGTGCATGTCTCATCTCC
>NW_017728925.1:15229114-15241778 GCF_001723895.1 Crocodylus porosus
GCCATGAAGAGCTGGCTTAAAATGCTCAGAACAAGTTGTTCTAGAGATGAATATTTTTTTTGTTGGTAAAGGTTGGGTGTTTTGCACTTGATTTCAGGTATCGTGATCTTCTCCAACTTGTTGGCTTTGCTGTTTACATTTTTATAGGGATTTGATCAGAAAGTTTAAAGGTATTTTGGATGCAGTGACATTTAGACTAGGTGATCTGATGAGTACTTCTCATCTAAGTCAAATTCAATAGTATGTACAGACTTTTAAAAAGTTGCCAGAGGGGAAGATGTTCTGCTTCTTAAACTAAATAAGATGAGATGAACAGACTCCAAAGAAGGCGCAGAAATTCAGAAGAAAGGGTCAGGGGCTTAAAAGGGAAAAGAGAAGGAAAAAAATGCACATTTCCATAGAAGTACACAAATCAGCAACAGTACTGTGGTAAAATGTAGCGTAACTATGCAAAGAGCACAATTCTGATGGCCTGCCTTTCTCTAGCAGAGGACAGCTTTCTTCCTTTTTATTTAAATCAGTGTTACATATTTAATCTATCTTTTTTGCTGTCTGAATGCCTCAGAGGAAAACTGTGTTGTATGTCTGGGATGGAAAAGCCTGACTTTGTTTTCTCACAAACTCAGCTGGAAAGCTAGGTAAATAACAAAATAACATATGCTTTGGAGTGCAGCATCACACCAGCTGTAGCTTGCAAACTAGCTGTTAGCCTCTAGGCATAGAATATTTATCTTGCCTGCTTTCAAGCCAATTACTCAAGGCCCGTTACACAATATATGGTAATCTTATGAGTTAACATGATAATATTCAAATCCACTGATCATTGATTCTGAAAAATAAGGACTTTGACCCAAAGGAGGGCTGGCCGTTAGCTGTTTAACAAGCTATGCTATTTCATCTGTAAGATTTTTCCTGGGGGGGTGTAATTTATCCTATCGTGACTTATAAACAACAGTAGGCAAATCCAGTTAATTTAAATGTGACTGTTCTGTATATCATCTTAAATACCAACTGGCACATCTGAGGATACAGTTTGTACTGGGGTTAAATAATGAAAGAAAGATAATACCTGGCTGTGAGGTTCAGAAATGAAAGGGGGGGGGGCGATTTATGCAAAAAAGATGTTTTTAGGTGAGATTTGAAATAATATGGGAAAAAATATAACTGATATCCTGGCAGGGAAATGCTAGGTGTTGAGAGTGGAGTTATTCATTTATTTTAAAGAAACAGTCCTTTCTATGGACAGGACAGTAAGCGTATCTTAAACAGCCACAACTCTGTCTCATTTGTTTTGCATTGTGTGTTAATTTGTATTGCAGGAAAAGATGTGGAAATGGTGAGTGAAGAAAAGGCGGTACCCTGAAAGCCTGAAAGAAAAGCAGGGAATGAAACAGCAGAGGGTTGCTTTTCATAATTGTACTGATTTCTCTTTGGAAGCCACACCATAGCTAGGTATTGAAAACCCATGATTGGGACCAGTTTCTGCCCTTTCCTGTTAGTTAAATGCTATTGACAGGTTAGCAATGGAGGTAAACTATAGCTCAGTATTTGTGTAAACAAGATAACCAAATGTCATGGTATATACGGTGGACCTGATCCCAAACTCACTGAAGTCAATGAAAATCTTTAACTGCAATGGGTTTTAGATCATGCACCATGACATTGGTTTATTCTCTGTTAATGCTCTTATTAGAGTTACCCAGTTTAGGACTTGAGGATTGTCCTTACTGATTTTGTTAATAGCTAACAGAAAAACCTTCCCTTGCTTGTGCTTTTTAAAAACCCTTTTGTCACATTTCATTGTTTCACTTTTATAAGACGATACCAAATCAATCCTAGTTGAGGGGGAAATATTTAAGAAATCATAAAAAATATGAGTGGTCCAAGTTTCTGAACACATCTTCCCCACTAAGTTAAATTCTCTTTCCAGCTAGCATCTGGCATGTCAGCATAAGTCTTCAGTGTTGCTGCCTTATCCCAGTGCACTTGACACCCACCTGAAACTAGTTGCTCATCCACAAGCAGGCAGAGTTCTTCAGTTCTGTTTTCTAGGTCAAAATGCTGTTTATTTGAGTTCAGTGCTGTTTGTATACGTGATGCAGTTTAGTGGGTTTTATTACTCGTTCCAATAAAGCCTTTAAAATGTTTCACTATGATTCATTGCCATTACTTGAGTAAACTAAGAAATTATGGTTTCAAGACCTAGGAAGGAGAAGTAAGTATTCTTTAATAAATGAGTGAGCAGCATTATATAAAAGGTTAATATTATGTATAATATTATTATGTATTATAATAATACATGCTATGTATTATAATAATACATATTTCACGGTTTTCTGGTTGTGTTCTAAACAACATAGAGACAAGGATTTAAAAAAATCCTTCATCCTTTAGTAAGAGACAAGGATTTTTGTGAGAGAGCGCTTTTATTGGGCCAACTGTAGTCGGGAGAGATTTTTAGACAAGTTGTCCAGCACAAAGTGCCATTCCTCGGATCTCTTAGTGCCATGTAGTACATAAACCAAGAGTTTTAAATGAAACCTTTATGAGTGAGGAAAAAAGCTATTAACCATACGGATATGTGTTTTGTTATGATCTATGTTAACTGAACAACAGATAATTATATGTGACTTTTATACTGCCTATAAATTAACTGGAAGTGTCAGTTATTTCCATTTGCACAATTTAAATATCATTTAGGCACATTAAGTCTTTATAAATTACAGTACTAGTCTTCTACTTAAGAAAGTTCATTCTGTAACCTAGACAATCATTTTACCCCGGTTTCATGTTGAAACATATTAATGTATATTCCAATCAGAAGCTATGGAAACTGTTCTTAATGTTTTAAAGAGAGGATTTTATCCCCCCAAAATTTACAAAAACCTGTGAAACCCCTTTCCTCAGCTTTATGAACCCTGCTGCACCTTAAGCCTCTTAATTTTGTAGTCGCTCTGTCAAACTCTAATAAGAAGCCCCCATTATCAAGAAGAGTCTCATTAAAAAAAAAAACCCACAACAGAATCCCAAATTAGTGTCAGAAAACTGACAAGGTTACTGCTCTGAAGTGCTGCTGTTAATCTAGCACTGCTTTTTCTACGGCATGAGTCATTTTACAGCTTTGCAGTGCATTTGTCTTTTTTCAGAGCAGATCAGCTCAGATTTTGGTTCTATTTAAACAACGGTTTCTTGCGTTAGGCAGGTGTTCCTGTCACAGACGCCACCATCACAGCTGGCACTAACTGCCCCTCAGACGGCCATCTTAGAGACCCGGTCTCAACATGCTGAAGAGTTGCTCTGATTCCTCCCATAAATAGCACGTGAGGGTCATTTCTGAAGTATGTGACAGGATAACAAGGCTAGGGAAAGTATGCTTGCCAGCCGTTGGTGCTGTGCTGGGAGGTCTTGCTCTCCATCTGCTTAAGTAACATTGCATTCATCTATATTCAAAGGCATTGTAAGGGGAAAAGGCCACTCTTCTAGATTTTTTTAAATTATTTTTTATTCATGCACCAGCTCAGAAGCAATATGTTACACTTACTAGTCTCACTGCAGGTTTGACATCAGCTCATTTACCTGTTTTATTCTATGTTCACAGCCATTCATTTCCACTCTTCTGTGCTATCATTGAGTCTAGGCTCACTGGCAACAAGGTCACCTGAAGCTGGATATTGTAATAAAAGATTCCCATTGCAACTTAATGAGACTTTAATGACATGTAAAAGAAGCCTGTATTCATACTGATGAGCTTTGTATGGCAGGTGAAAGCAGTGGTATATTGCTAAGCAGTTATCCTAAGGACATAGCAATGCTATTGCTTGCTTGTTTTTAACCAGGCAGTTGACACTGAACTGAAGGAGAGGTTTCAGACTGCAGTCATGCTGGTTGAAAACCTACTGACAGTAGGATGGCCCACTGCTGTTGTAACTGGGGTGAAAGTTGAGTCTGTCGTAAAAGGTGATGAAGTTATCTGGCCCCGTGACATCACTTTTCTCCATGGCGGTGTTGAGACCATTACTCCTGTACATGCCGCACTGTCCCAGTTTTTTTGAAAATTCATGTGAGCAGACATAAAAGGAGGTCTGTGATGGAAGGGAGGGGAAAGGCAAAATGAGATGTTAGATCTGTGGGAAGTAACCTTTTTGGCATGCATGCCACAAATTAAGCCCCACACCCTTCCCAAATGCCACTCCAAATCCCTTTCCCGGGCCCAATATGCTGCTTTTTCAGCTCCCTGCCCTGTGCTCCCTGCTCCATCTGCTGCTCTGCTTTCTGCTCCACATCCTGTCTGCCACCATGTTGCCTGTTCCTTCCCTGATGTGGATGCCACACAGAGGCTACCTGTGCCACGTGCTGGTTGCCACCCCTGTGTTATATGCACATGTGAATGGTGCTCTATAGTAGCTAGGACTCTTGGTTTTTACAGCTCAGGAACCAAAGCCCTACAGAAGCCCACAGCAAAGGCCTGGAGACCTTTGTCCCTGAACTGGCATTGCTATCCATGCGTAATTATGTGCATGTGACTGAGCTGGTATTGATTAAAGACATTTAAGAGTAGAAAGAGGCTTTTTATTCTCTGTTGCCTGCAAGTATCTCTCTCCATTTGGAGTAACACGCTTAAGGGCAAGGATATGATGTCCTATGAAAAGTAGTACCTCTACCCTAGTGTGCTTCAGAAGTACTAGATCACTGTGTCCACTCGCTTTTGAGTGAATAACTTATCTTTTCTTTGTAATCCTCATGCACTACAAAGCCTGCTGCTTGGAGATACTGAGGTTTCTGGGTGCAGTTTTGCCAGAGCCCCCGAGTGACTTAAGCGATTTTCAATGCTTATGCTCCTACACCAAAAACTCCACCGTCTGCAACATTTGGCACTAGTCATTATTGTCTCCCTTCCTTTGTAAGTGGCTGGGGTGACGGCAGGACGCAAATCTGAAATGCAATTGAAAACATAGTCTACTGGGGTTTACAGAGCAGACCTAAGATTGAGCTGCTGTTGGATATTACGCCAGTTTAACACAAGACACAGTGATAAATTGCGGCTATTAGGTTTCCCTCTGTTCTGTTTCTTTTTGTGACTTTTCCAGCCTTATTTTCTAGCTGCCTGAATGGACATCCACATAGACATGCCTTCCTCCTACCCTAATTGCTTATGCCACTTGCAGGAGATATGTGGGCACAGGAGAGTTGGTAAACACTCTGTGCCTGGAGAAGAATACAGGCATTTTAAGATAGAGGTTCCTGTTAGGAGGGCGATGTTCGTGTTAGCTTTCTGCACACACTTACTGGCATTTCATGTACGGTAGGTGCTCTGCTTCCATACGTCTGGTTGGTGGTTCTGTACAGTGGATTGGGCTCCTTTGTCCTAAAGAACAAAATGTAAGTTTACTCAGTCCGGTTTCTTCATGCAAACTGCATTCTCTACAGGGCTAAACAGCGTGGAGAGCCCTTACAGCAAAAGATGGACATGGAGACAGTCGAGCAAGGGGGAAAAAGTGGTTTTGGATGAGATTAGGGATGTGTATGTGGTTAGAAAGCCTGCACAGCAGTCAGGCCTGTCACCATCAGGAATGTGCCTTGTGTTAAACTGACAGGAGCTCGGGGAAGAGACAGGTGCTATCAGGGCAGAAACCATACCCGAATCTGGAAATATTTGTAAGAAAAAAGACCATTCTGGACTCCGCAGAGCTGGGGCTTGAAGACAGAGCAAAGGCACACTTGGGGCCTGTTGTCTTGAAGGCTGAACCGGCTCTCGGAAAGGGTTGCAACAGCTCTGCAGCACGAGCTGGGCTTAAAACAGGTGTGGTTTGCTGAGGTCTGCAGCTGATCTCTGGGCATGCCCCCAACCCCTCTCCCTTTTGGCACTGTCTCTGCTTGCTTGATGCCTGTGTTGCAACGGCTGCCTCACCTGTAGCCCCGAAACCATCCTGGGTGGTTGAACCTGGCTGGCAAACTGTCATGCACTCGGTAATAATCGCTGGTTTTCTGCAGTGGGCCCTGCTCCATCTCCTTCTTACAGGCAGGCTCCGCTTCCAGCAGACGCCCCTGGGACATGTTGTGCCGAGGCCTAAACGCAGATCAGGCTGGACAAAGAAGCGGGGAAGTGCTGGGTACTACAGCAGCTCCCGGTCCTTTTGTCACCTGTTGCTGGGAGACAGGCTGTCCCTTGGCAACAAAAGTGGCAACGCTTCTTAAAGGAACACTGCTCTTCCCCTCCACAAAACCAGAGTTAGGGTCTGAGCAGGATGCTGGCTAGGTCCAGCAGTTGTAGGAGATCTCTGTTACAAGCGCCTGCTGTGGATCGGGAGTCGACTGCCCAGTTGGTTCTTCCCCCCACACCTTCCACCAGTGCTGCTTTGTTCCCATGTTTCCTTTTTATTCGAATGCCTGGAAGAAGGCAGCGGGGCCCTTCGTTCATCAGCAGCAGCCCCTCGACTTGAGGACGCTCACGGACAGGCCTCGAAGTGTCCGAGCCTCAAGCCGCGAATCCCGGGATGAGCAGGCCACAAGGATTCCTCTCCTGGTCCTCTCTCCCTTCTTCGCTTCGAGACGCTTCGCCTCCAAACCGGCTGCCGCACGTACTCTCGACGCCGACATCCGTGGCCTTTGGCGCATCCCAGAGCACTTATTTTGGGATCCAAGATGCTCGAGGCCCACCGACTCAAGGCATCAGGGAAGATGCTGGCATTTGCACCCCTGGGAAGCGGGGCAGTGCCACTGCACCCTGCAGGCCCCTCTGGTTTTTCTCCCGCTGTTGCATCCAGGGGCTGGGGGCGTGCAGCGCCGTGCACAGGGCGGCGGCAATGGTTCCTCCGCAGCGGCAGGCGGCGCTGCGCCGAGCCCGGGCGGGAGGAAGCGGAAAGCAGCGCCGCGGAGCCCGGCCCCTTCCTCCGGGCTGCGGCATGGCTGGGCCGCGGCTGCTGCGCGCCGGTGAGCAACCCCCGCGGGCCGATCCCCTCCCGGGGGCAGCCCGATGTGCCCTGGGGCTGGCTAGGCCTGCAGCCTGGGCTCCCCATGCACCCAGCCCCTGCGGCTCCTGGGGTGCCCGGCAAAGCGGGGCTGCCAGGGCTTGTTTCTAGGGCGCTCATGCTATGGGGGCAGGTGTCAGCTGTAGGTGTATGGGCACTGTGTGTCCTGTGCGCCCTACGACAACAGGGAGCAAGGCTTTGACTAGACGCCGAGCTAGCGGAGATGAAGGATGTCGGGGCTGGGCTCAGGCGGGGGGCTGGATGAGATGTCCTCTCCGGGCCCGCTTTGCGTAATCCTCCTCATGCAGGGCTGCGTAGCTGTATTACTGCCCGGTACCCGAGCTAGCCCTGCGTCGCAAGATAGGTACACCCACTCTCTGCACCGGTTCCCTCACCTTTGAAGTGGGGTGAGCAGCAAGCCGTCTCACAAGAGCTAGAAGCGTTTTTACAAAGCATTGCCCGCCTGCGGTAAGAGGGGTTGCAAACCGCAATGCGTTTATGATCGTACTGGCTCTGTAAACCTTTTGTTTGATTTCCTCCTCCCCTCTCTGCAGTCGTACCAAGGCTCAGCTGCGTTAGCTTGCTGGGAACAGCTTCTCCCAGAGCCGGCCCGCTCAGCACTCAACTTCATGGAACTGCTTCTGTCCCGCCAAGGAGGCAGCAGGTGGACCTCAGTGGTAAGGCTCTCTTCTCACCTGCTGGAGAAAGCCAGAGCCCGATACGGATCCAGCCTGAAAGGAACAGAACGAATTGAAGTATTCCTCTGTGATACCTACTAGAGTTGCTCTGATCTAGAAGGGAAAGCACAGCTAAGTGAATGGGCATCACTTCTTAGACCTGCTTTTCTGCTTCTGCTCTCAGATACTTGTGCATGTGTTTTTGAATGCATGGGATGATCTCCTCACTTACCTCTTAGTGTGCTGAGAGAGACTCCGTGGGTGAGGTTTGAGATGGGGAGTCAGGACTCCCGGGTTGTGTGTGTGGTGTATCTCACACCTTGGGCTTTTTCCCATGAATGTGATGATGACCCCCATGCAAATACTTCTTGAGTTATACTTTGGAGAATGGTAAAAGGAAGGGGATGTTTGTGGGGGTGGATCTAATTGTCCTATACAAGCACTGATATGCTGCTGTTCCTGGCAGCATAATATGACCACCTTTTTCTCACACCATGAGTGACCTTGGTGTTTTACAAGATAAGAGTAAAGATGAAACTCTGTTTCCTCTTCTTCCAGTTATGAATGAGAAGCTGATAAATGAATCCCTCAAGCATCCAGACTATTTCAATGTGAAAGAGCTCTTCTCCCTGAAAGATCTCTTTGAGGCCAGAGTGCATTTGGGGCACAAGAAAGGGTGCCGTCACAGGTACGTTTTATCACTTTGTCCAGGAGATTTTGGACAGTGCTGGGTAATGCCAGCTTCAGTAGTCCTTGGAAGACCTCATTGGTCTCTCAGTGTTTTGGATCGGGTTTATAGAGAAATGGGTACAACTATTTGGCCTTTCAGGTGCTTGCAGAAAGACTCTAAACTAATTGCTGTTAAAAAAGTACAAGGATGGTTATGTTGTTTGTGTGGAGGCATAGGTAGCCGTATTAGTCTGAAGTCGAGCAGAAGGCAGGCACAGAGCTATAAACTGCTCTGTGCACATCCTTTCACAGCTTCTGATGAAGTGAGCTCCAACTCATGAAAGCTTGTGCTATACATATATCTCTAATTTAGTTAGCATAAGGCAGGGAAGATGTGCACCTTACAGACTATTTGCTGCCATGGAAGTGTACAGGGTTCAAAGCAACTTGCAAAGACTGACAGATGCCGGATGGTTTCTACAGAGCAAAGGCTCTCAAGCACCAGGCCGTGGCTGAGTACCAGGCTGCGGCAGCTTGTCTGCCAAGTCGTAGCACAAGCCCCCTGCTCAGACCCCGTCTGTCAGCTCAAGCAAGCGGCTTCTGGGGTTAAAGCTGAGCTTCCAGGGTTAAAGCTGCGTGGTGGGGCAGACCAGCCGGCTCCACATGCCTCATCCTGCTCCCTTGGGGCCGCGGTATAAAAAAAGTTAGGAACCACTGCTATAGAGGAGCTAGGATGTTTGAAGATATCAGTCCAAGGATAGTAAAGGTCCAGATTCTTGGTATCCCATGTTCTCCCCTCTCTCCTAGGTTTATGGAGCCATATATCTTTGGCTGCCGTCTTCAGCAGGACATTATTGACTTGGATCAGACCATGGACCACCTCCAGCTGGCACTCAACTTCACAGCCCACATCGCCTACCGCAAGGGGATCATTCTCTTTGTCTGCCGCAACCGCCAGTTTGGACACATGGTGGAGCTCATGGCCAAGGACTGCGGGGAATACGCCCACACCCGCTACTGGGGGGGTGGTCTGCTGACCAACAGCCACGTCGTGTATGGAGGCAACGTCCGTCTGCCTGACCTCCTTATCTTCCTCAGCACTCTAAACAATGTCTTTGAGTCCCACGTGGCTATTCGGGACGCTGCCAAGATGAATATCCCTACCGTGGGGGTGGTGGATACGAACTGCAACCCTTCCCTTATCACGTACCCTATCCCAGGGAATGATGACAGCCCATCAGCTATGGAGCTCTATTGCAAGCTCTTCAAGATGACCATCATCCGGGGAAAGGACAAGAGGAAGCAGATGGAGGCTTTGTATAAACTGCAAAACCAAGCAAGCAGCAGTTAGACCCATCTTGGGTGCTTAATGGCCTACTTGCAAATCCACGAGCTCACCCATGCACTCATAAGCAGCAGGTTGTTGCCTCTGCTCATTCCCTGTGCCAGCAGTGCGTATAAGACAAATTGTTGTGAACAGTGAGATTATTAGCATAAATTTCAATGAGAGGTCGACCGTACCCTGAGAGAACCCCCTGGCCTGCTCCTTAGAGAGAGATCCAGTGTAGGGGGCAGTCCCTGCTCTGAAAAATTGCCTATGAGTATACTTGGCTATCGTCTTCTCCCCTTGTTGCCCTACAAATAAAGCTCACTCACACTGATTACAACTGGTCCAGGCTTGTTACGTAGGGTGTATCCACTTTTGTTCACTTCTGTCTGTTGCTTATTCAAGCAGAAATGTATAAAGCATGTTTTGCTGTGATTCTTTCTTTCTGAACATACTGTAGTCTGAATTGGGAAAACTGTATTGTTTCCACCCTGCCCCAACTCTCCTCTTGCTGAACAAAATAAAATATTCTATTTTTTTCCCCCACAACTTGCAAGTGTTTTCTTAAATGAAACATGAGAAATCCCATAAAAAGCTATAAATGAATGACAGGTTACGGGTTTAAGGTGGGGAATGTAATCCCACTCTGGTTTATGCCAAAGAGATCTCCTCCTTAAATAATTCTTGTAAAAACTCTGTTTTTATGGGATCACTGGTAATGCGAAATGGAGAGGTTTGCGGGGGGTGGGGGGGTGGTTTAAGTCAGTTGCAGCTTCTACACTTCCCTGTGTAGAAGCTGTAACTGACTTTAAAAAAAACCCAAACCTGTAGAGACCTGCAGGTCAAGTTTTGTGGTTTAAAAATCCCACTTTAATATACTCTCCCTTAATGTTTCATTATTTTTGTTTCCCATTGCAGAGAGACCTACACAAGTCCCAGAAAGGACTGGCTTTTCAGGGGAAATAATGAACCTATTAGGTAGCATTCATATATAGTCAGACATGAAGGTGACTAACAGGATCTTTTTCCCTTGTCTGTCCCTGATGCACTAATTGCAGGAGTGGTGTTTAACAACTGGAACTAAAGCCATTATTTTGGCTAAAGTGAAATTGGGGGGGGGAGGTTATGGTTCAGTGCTTCCTTTTATTAGTGTCTCTTATTATTTTAGAGTAACTGTTGCTGTATCTAGGGAAAAAAGCAGGCACAAAAGAATGACAAAGGTCCTCCCTCAATGGTGCTGCTATGATTGTTTTAGCGCTTTAGCTTAATCCAGATTTCCCAAGGGATGGTTCTCATTAGTCCACACTTCAGAACAGAGCCTTTGTTACAAAGAGGCTCATTCCCAAGCTGACTACACAGAATGTCGGTTCTTTAATGCAAGTGATGAGACTCTGAAGTGTCAAAGCACAACTTAAACAAAGGGTCCCTGGGCCCTAGTGCTTTTCAAGGCAGGGTTTGCTCTCCCGTTACAGGAGTTTGCTCTCCTTATTAACTACTGCGGCTGGTATAAGCCTGTCGGTTTTCTTCTTGAGCCTGGCAACTCTGCATGCTTCATACCAGACTTGCTTCCTAGTCTCCTCCCCTGGAGCTGTTTTGCAGGTGTATGCTGATAACTTCCACATATGAAATCCCTCTCTCCTTCATAGGGAGGAATGTCATCATTTTCCCCTTTTCCACCATGATGCCAACCTCAAGACCTCTTTTGTTCTCCTCTTCATCCCTTTACAGGTTCTTCTTGGGGGAGTGAGTTTTTTTTTTTTTCCCCCAGCTCCAGCCGCTGGAAGAGGTGAGAAACCCACCCATCCATTTATTCTTTAAGGAAAACATCCATCTTGCACTCTAGAAGCGAGCATGGAGTCACCAGCATGGAGAAGAGACAGAACTGCACAAGTGTTATTTTTAAGTGAAAAAGGTGCTGCTTTGGGTAAATCCAATATCTTTTATTAGACTAACTACAACTGTTGGCAGAATTCTTCCTTGCAAGCTTTCGGGTACAAACACCCTTCTTCCGGCAGAGGGAGCATCTGCAGTTTTGTGCTCTTAAAAAGGACATTTTTAAATAGATGTTTTCTGAGCCAGACTCACACTGCTGAAATGCAGGGGGGTCACCACGGTGGCCCCCATCTTCCCCCCCTCCTTTCTCCACTCTTCCAACTTCCTCCATGCACTATTCCCACCCGCTTTAGGCACCCCTTGCCAGCTCTTTGGCCTCGCTCATGTTTTGACTACAAAAACAAGAAGGGGGCATTTTTTTTTTCATGTTGCACATCTGCGCAGGAGGTTTTTAGCCTGGAGGGTTCCTGCTTGAAATCTCGGGGCTCTCCTTGTGACCCCGGCTGGCACACTGAATGGTGCTAGCATGGCATGGCACCCTTGAGAGGATCTTAAGCCAGGCATTGTGCTGACCCCGGAGAGGATGGAGATGGGTTTTTATTCTGGTTGGGAGCAAGGGCCTCAAGCTGCAGCAAGAGAAGCTTAGATGGGAGATGAGCTCTGCTAGGAGGAGACGCCACAGCATGTCCACCCTTGGAAGTTTTCAAGAGCAGGTCAGAAGACACTTGGCTTGATTAGGAATTGCTTAGGGACCCCCCACACCAGGCAGCCCTGCTTTCCTCGGACCCCCGCCCCCCGCGCAGGTGGCACTGCTGCACTTCGTCCTCCCCGCCTGCGGGGGGCGCGCTCGCGCCACCACGACGCTCTGCTTCGCGAAGGGAAAGGCAGGTGGGGGGCAGAGCGCTTTTGTCCCTCGCGGGCGTCCGTCGGGCTACCTATATAAGCGGGCGGCGGACGAGCGTCCGGCCTTTCCCCGCGGCGCGGGTGGTAGGTTGTCGTCTTGCGGGAGTCAAATCGGAGAGTCCTCGGGATGGGGGGTGTGTGTGTGTGTGTGTGTGCGTGCGCGCGCGCGCGCGCGCGCGCGCTCACATATATGTGCGCTGGGGGTGTGGGTGTCTGCCTGCGTGCATGTGTGTGTGTGTGTGTGTGTGCGCGCGCGCGCGCGCGCTCACATATATGTGCGCTGGGGG
>NW_017728925.1:15241878-15264042 GCF_001723895.1 Crocodylus porosus
CTGCGTGCATGTGTGTGTGTGTGTGTGTGTGCGCGCGCGCGCGCGCGCTCACATATATGTGCGCTGGGGGTGTGGGTGTCTGCCTGCGTGCATGTACATGTCCATAGGTGTGTGTACAGGCAGTCCTCAGACTCACGACACAATCGGTTCCCGAAAACAGTGTCTGAAGTTGAAACGTCGTAACTGGGCCCCGACGTTCCCCAACCGGGGGGTCGGTTTCTGAACCGAGGCCTGAGACCCTATTTTCACCAAAAATAACCCGGAATTTTGTAGTTGATCAATTACAGATGAGTAATGTAGCTACATCAATGTATTCAGATTGTGAATAGCGATCGTATTGATTTGGAAGGACTTTTTGAAAGGTTTTTGGCTGGAGTCTTTTCAGGAGTCCTGGCTGCAGGATTTTCGGGAGTCTCGCTGGCTTCCTTGGATGCTTTCTTTGAGAAACTTTGGGCAGACGCCTTGCCAGCAAACAAGTCTGCAAACTGCGTTGCCCGTGTTCCTGGAGGGCATCGCATTGGATCCAGCATCCCAGAGTCAAAACTGGGCGTAGATTTATAGATGTCCGCCATGTGTCCTAATTTTGTTGTAACTTGAAACATTTCAAGTCAAGGACTTGCCTGCATGCGCGTGTGTGTGTGTGTATTTGAAATGAGAGCCTGCTTGCTTTGTGAACTGAGGAGAATAGGAAAGCAGCTTTGCCCTTAGTTTAATTAGACGCCTCCCTTGGACTCATTGTCACCTTTCTCCTTTCTGGTGTTTTTTTTTTTAATTATTATTTTTGAGCAGGCTACAAAGAATGGAGTGAAAAGCAGCCTCGTCCTGAAAATGAGAAGCCGGGTGAGTGTGAATTCAGGCCCAATAACAAAACCACCTACGTGAGATGGTCTGCACAGCACGTTGTGTGACGTCTTGTAGGGAGCTTTTTGTTGCTAGGGGTTGCTTAAAAATATGATGCGCTTCCCTAATATTGTTCATGCAGTAGAAGCCCATGAGACCATGTCTGTATTTTTTACAGTGTAAAAATTTCAAGCGTTTTGGCTTAGCAGTTGGGACACAAACACCTGCTTAAGAATTGGTTGTGTTCAGATAATCTAAGCATGCAGTGGTTTGATGTTGAAATTGGCTTGTGCTGTGCCAGAGGTCAGCCTAGAAGATACCCTATAATCTATAAATTGTAAACACAGCAGAGACTGTCCAAGGGATTCCTTGATGGGAGGAAGGCAGAGCAAGGGCTTTATGTGCACAGCGGTGCATGAATTGTAAGCATTTAGTTGTGTAAGATGTTATTCAGTGGAGGCTTTAGCATTTCAGGCTATTTATAGCTGTTGTAGCTCTTTTAGAATCACAGAAAACGAGGGTTGGCAGGGAACTCAGGAGGTCATATCTAGTCCAACCCCCTGCTCCAAGCAGGACCAGCCCGAACTAGATCATTCCAGCCAAGGCTTTGCCTAGGCGAGTTTTGAAAACCCTCAAGGATGGCTCGTCCACCGCGTCCCTGGGTAACCTGTTGCAGCGTTTTACTACCTTTCTCGTAAGCAAATGCTTCCTAATCTCCAACCTAAGCTTTCCTTGCTGCAACTTGAGCTCGTTGCTCCTTGATCTGTTCTTGTTTTGACTCAGCTTGTGCAGTGTCCTCTTCGCTGATGAAATTAAGCCCCCTTAGTCTTTATTTTCATATGCACTCTTCCATGTTAAATAGGTAACTGCCCCTATAGGCGTTGCAAAGGTGGCTGCTGTGCCATCTTTGTGTCATCAGGTGGCAGAGAGAAACAGGCTATGTCTACGCTCAGTGTTCTGAAACCCGTGAGCACTCAGAATGATTAATAGCCTGACATCATTTATAAATAAACCTGCTTTCTTAGGAAGCCCTTGGAAAAACTGCATATATATGTTCTGGAAACCTCCCATTTCCTATTCCTGATGTGCCTCTCAGTGTACGTCTGGTGCTGTCGTAGGAAAGCACTGATGAAACTCTGTGGACCAGTGTCTGTTTATCCTTTGGAGTGGTAGGAGCTGTTCCACTAAATCTGTACCGTTTATGTGGGAAACCAAGGTGTAAAGAGAGCCAAGCGGCTTTTACTCCAGAGTCGTATAACAAGCTGCTGGTATGGGCAGGAATTGGATCTTGGGGATCTAGTCTCCCAGGCCACAGCTTTACCCATGAGATGGTTCTTTCTTCTTTTCAGGATGGGATTTGCTTTTCAATTGCTTCCTTGCTGCCACTGCCTAATTTGTTGAAGAGAGGCAGACTACCAAATGGCATCCCTACTAATTATGCTATTTGGGGGCAGGGAGTGGGGACCTGTCATAAAATGTACTCCAGTTTAACCTGGGGCTAGCTGGTAGAGGAGAAGTTGAGATGTCAGAGAGTGTTGCTTTTTCCTGCCACAGTGAAAACTCAAACTTAAGAAAAAACAAGGACATGAAACAGCTGTCATTTTACTTAATCTCCCAAATCGTTGTCAGCAGTGGGCTGATGCCCAAATAGCCAGCGTCTGTAGTGCACCTAAATAGGCATTATAAATGCTCTTCTCATTTTCGGCTTTTGTTGTTGTTTTGCAGGGAAAGGAATGTGAACACTACAAACTTGGGAGGTTTCCTCCAAAAACTCAGGTGAGCCAAGTTTCTCGCAGGCTTCCTGCTCCCTGGTAACTCCATGCCCCTACAGGTGTTGCAGATGTGGCTGTCGTGCCACAGCTGTGTCATTAGGTGGCGAAAGAAAGAGGTTGCGTCTACGCTCGGTGTTCTGAAACCCACGAGCACTCAGAATGATTAACAGCCTGACATGCAACTCTTTTTTCTCTTAATACTAAATGATGAAAAGTGCTGGATTCACACCTATGGATTCCCACTCTGGCCAGAGCAGGCTTCACCTGTGGAAAAACAGGACCATTTTTTCCATCTCACCCTGCCAATGAAGACTTCCTCTGTGGAGGAGATGGTTATTCACTTAGTACCTATTTGATTTGGTGCAGATTATAGTGATGCTTTTCATTACCTGTATGCTTGTGCACTGGAACGTTGCGCTAACATTCCCCAAATCATTTTGTGTTAGATGGACAGCTATCCGATAGCTATCTTCATTGGTTACAAATGGGACTGAATTTGATTTTTCAGGCTGGAAGTGATGAGTACTGTATAGTTCATCTGGTCTTCCCTGAGGCTAGTGATTTCTACAGTAGCGTAAAGGGGAAGAGAAGGTCCTTTTTTATGTCATTGCTTTGAACATTATTTGCATGTGGGAGGAGGGGTTGGGATTACATTATTTGTATAAGGAAAAGTATGAAAATTAAGCTTTGTGTTATGCATTGATTGTGTGTACTGCGATATACCTGGCAGTCAGCTATAGCTGTCCTTATGCTTATCCTGTAATGGAAATAAATGTTCTCCCCAGCATACATACACGTATGCCCTTCTGCATGCAAATGTGGGCCTCAGCCCAAACACTGCTTTCCTGGAATGTGAAAAATTCTAGGTCCAAACTTTGCAGTTTGTTTCCATCTCTCTTGCTTTTAATTCCTTCCAGTGACAAGCTTTTAGAATGGTTGTAATTGTTATGCACTGTCTCTTTTGTTTGTTGGTTTAGAAAAATGTGAATACAGTATGGGCCGAGAAGTCTTCATCCTAGAAGTCAGGTGAGCTTGGACATGGTAAATTCTAAATCACGATTCTAGAAACCAGCAGCAGCAGTTGCAGTTCGCTTGCTAAGATGTCAGCAATCCAGTGCAGCGTAGACAAAGCAATTTGCTTCTTAAGATGTGTTCAACTTGAGCACCTTCTAAACCTTTGTCTAGATGAGGATTAGATAGACTTTTAGAACCGGATATACAAACATAGGCTGCAAAACCTTTTTAGATTGGAGAGAGAATGGGGGCAAAGACATAAGAGCTATCATGAACCTTTCTTTAAGATAAAGCACCTGAAAGCTGCAGTTATTACAGCTTTTGAGTTTTCGTATGGCATGCTTTACTCGATCAGAAATGGAGAGAGGGGTGATTCTACATTTAAATTGCAATGCTACAATTTTGGTGGGGGACTAGATGTTTTAAGTGGTGTTTCTCTGGTGTCCTGGGCTTGAGAGAGTTACAGCCTTGGATTTCATGGTTTGTCATTAAGGGGCAGAGATGGAGAGCCTGCATCTGCTCTGTTCTGAAACCTATACGATGAGTGGTAGTTTGACATTGTTTCGAAGTACGCCTGCTTTCTCCAGGGAGATGGTAGACTATGGAGCAAATGTCCTTTGAAAGGCAGCTAATCGCAAGCTAGTTTTATCCATGTCAGGAGAAGGCCTTATCCTTGTGTACAAGGACAAGTGGAAGAGACCATTCTATTCTTGGGCTCTCCTGAGGCCTCTGCTGCTGCCCCCTGTGGCTTTGGGGAAATAGCTGTTTGGCATCCTGTTGTCTGTCAAATGCTGATAATGTTTCAGTTCCTCTCTTGAGTGTAGTGAGGTTTAACATTTGTAAAGCACCTGAAAAACAAACAAAATGCAACAAAAAACAGATGGAAATGCAACGAATGAGCCAGGAGTTTCAGAGATGGGAACCTAAAGTTAGGCAATTTCCAGAGTGCCTGAGTTACTTAGAAGCACAGTTGCTGTAAATGGGAATTTTACTAAGAATCCCCATCCCAATAAGCAGTTTTGTTTTGTTTTTCCCCAAAAGTGCTCAGCCCTCGGTACCTTCACCCCTTAATTAGCACAATCACACATACCTTCTACTGTGCCTAGCTACAATTCTTAATTCATGGGGCTAGAAGTACTTGCTAATGAAAGACAAAAAGTATTGATTTACCTTTCCAGCCATAATATTCAATTCCTTTATAGTGCTTGCTTGGCTGAGTACTTTTTACAGTTTACAAAATTCTGGGCATTTATTCTTTCAGTTAGAAGCATTTGTGACTGTTCTGGTGGTGTACACATGGCTTGTATTATGTATTTCAATTATGGTCTTTGATGGGGAAGGGAGGACCAAGAAACACGTAGAACCCAGGAATGTTGCTGATTGCAGGCATACCAGCAAAATTAACAGTTCGCTGAATTTCGTATGTTTGACTATAATTCTCAGTGGTCAGAAGTAGTTTTCAAAACCACCTGGCTTTGCGAAAAATTGATATTCCGTGCTTTCTTTTCAAAGGTTCACTCGAGGAAGACAGTATTGATTTCTTTTGAAATGTAATGCAAAGCTGTTGAAGGTAAGTATTATGACATCTTTTAGTAGCAAGAATAAAATACTCCAATACTTCGTGTTAGCGAAATGGCTGGTGCCAGTGAGTTGGAATACAAAACTAGAGTTGAAGTAGCATCTGAGGTCTGGTCATTTAAAGGACATGGACAGGTCAATAAAAAAAGAAAAAAACAACTATACATACAGTCGATGCCTGTTGGCAGCAACACTGGGTAAGAGCAACAGCTACCTACCAGCCACCTTTCCCCTGGCAGTGTTTTTCCTGCAGTGCATCTTCTGTCTGGTATCAGCAACACAGCTGCTGCTTAAGAGCAACATTTTTGGATCAGGAGATGCTTGACCTCGCTGTGCTTAGCAGCTTGTGGACACAATGCCAAGAAGTCTCTCCCTTAAAGAGAAAGTTGAGATTATTCAGGCCTGTCAAGTTCCTGGAGCCAATCAGAACCAAGTTGCCGTCAAGTGGGACTTGCACAGATCAGTTGTTTGTAGAATATGGAAGCAGAAGGATAAGCTTTTGTCTGATTATGAGGATGGCCAGGCAAAAAGCAATCGCAAACGCAAACGGGAGGGGAAAGCCCCTGATGTTGACAGGGCACTCTTTCACTGGCTCAAGGCAAAGAGGGCAGAAGGAGCGGTGCTTACAGGACCTATCATCAAGGACAAGGCCCTCCAGCTTGCTGCTGCAGCTGGACTCGGTGATTTTAAGGCGAGTGATGGTTGGTTCAGCAGGTGGAAGAAACGATTCAACGTTACATACAAAAAGGAGCAAGGAGAGCAGCAGTTGAGGGGCAAGCTGTCAGCAGCTGTGCAGTGGCAGGCTGAGAGACTTCCTCAGGTTCCTGAGAAGATTTCTCTAGCTGACATCTACAGTGCAGACAAGACTGGGTGTTATTTGAAGGAGCTCCCTGGCAGTGGACTCAGAATAAAAACAGAGAAGCTGGAAGGTGGTACTATTTCCCAAAACAGAGATTGCCTTGGTCTCTTGCCTGAAGAATGGCAGGATGTAAAACCAAAACTAATTTCCAGCTGCTTCAGAAGGGGCAAGGTAGTAAAGTTCCATGCGGTGCCAGGGGAGGAGGAGGAAGACAGGGATGCAGAAGAAAGTGCTGCCCCCCCAAATGATATTCCACTCACGAGTAAAATGACAAAAGAGAGTGCGGCAGATGCTGCAGCTAGGGATGAGGGCTTGCCCAGGTTTGGAGAGCCAAGCGTTGGGGAGTTCCTTGGCACCGCTGCCACTAGACCAGAGAAACATCCGTGGGTTGAAAAGACTGATGATAAGGGGACGGGACAAGTGGGTGAGCATGATCTTGTTGAAATTCTGCCTCCCACAAATGCAGACGTGTTGAAGGCTTTGAGCATGGTTTGGCACTTCTCACGGCAAGAAAGGCTGGGAGACGAGGTTTATAGGTCCCTTCAAGACATCAAATCCCATCTCCAAAACAAAATGGCAGCAGAAGCAGAGCAGATTAACAGAGTTCTTCCCCCAGATTGAGTGATACCTTGAGTTGATCCTTTTCTGATTTCAGCAGCATGGAATTGCAATGCACTTTGTGGAGCATGACTTTAATTTAGCTTGTGTTGGTTGTCAGTAGTGGTGACTTGGTGGTCATTTGAACCTAAAAATAAAACTTGAAAATTTTTATGGTGTAAACTTAATCCATGCTGCCCTTGGCTACCTGTCTTACATATCAAAAAACGGGCTGCTCTTGGTTGGGCACGTCCAGTAACAGCTGCTTTAGGAACAATATAGCCCCAAGGCACTGGCACATTGCTACTAACAGGCGTTGACTGTAATAGAAACTTCCTTTTATAAGTTGCTATTGGTATGTAACATGCTTAAACTGTAAGTTTTGATGACCTTTTTGAATTATTAGCGCTAATTTTAGACTGGACACTGAAGCTAGATTGGTAATTTCATCTTGCACAGAAACAACAGTGCAATTTTGATCGTTTATCTCAGGGGAAATTTAAAATTCAACTTGTAATGTCTCCTCGTGGAATTCAAAGACTTTCCGGGTACTGTTTTCTTTGTACCTTATGTCTACAGCCTGCTTCTTGACTGAGCTCTGAGACCATCTCCCTCTTCTGTTTGAAAAATGCTCAGTGTGTATTTCTTTCAGGTGTGTCCACTTTTCCATTTCTCTAAGCCTTAAAGAGCAGGTGACTGACCATCAAAGATACGTTCGTAATGCACGGATTATTTTCTTTAGAATTGAAATTGTCTAACATCGTTGTCCAGTGAGGTTTGCTTGGAACTCGAATTTTCCAGTTAATGTGTGAAATGGTCAGAGCTCCCATGTTGTAAATGGACTATTTCTATGTTTTATAAGCGTGTAATACTTTCTAAGCACAATAAAATTCATTTGCACGTGACGAGAACAGCATTAATGTTGTCACATTTATTGAGGATAGCTAACAGCTACCTTTGCTATCCTTAACCTACAAGTTTCAGATGTTTGCATATTAATATTGGTTTGTACTTTGGCACAGAACAGGACCATTGTTTGTGCATTAGTGATTCAGAGACCTATATCTCTGCATTTAAATAATTACTGTGGATAGATGCCACTTCAGTTAGTTGGCAGGGCTACATGTGTGATATTTCCTTTCGTTACTGCCTATTAATGATCAATTATTGCCCCATTGAGACATAAATATGAGTGCTGTGTCATAATTATGCCAGAAGGAGGCAGGCAGGAAGTGTTATGCTGCTTTATAGTCTGTAACCGTAAAGAAAGGATACGCACAGACCTTTGTAGCAGCTGAACAAAGTGGTAAGTTTTGGAAGGGAGGGGGGGGTTTCTGCATGAAATTATTTTTCTCTTAGACTCTTGATTTGTGTTAAGGCTTTCACACACCCAGTCCAGCACTTACCTTTTAAAGTAGTGGGTGCGTTTAAGGACTTTTCAATTACAGTTTAATCTTAATGAATTAATATAGCAACTGTAATACTCAGCTGTTAAAGCACTCCATTCCCCACAACTGTCTCAGCAGTGAAATTATGTGGAATCTTGTAGACACGCTTGATCGTTTACACTGATTGTATGTTTCCAAATGTGTATTGTGAAGACTTACACCAAAATAAAGGAAAAGGCATTTTTGACTCGTAGCGCAGCTGTCTGGTACAACATCATTTCAAACCCTGCAAAAGTTGACAGTGCGTGCCACAGGTTGGTACTACCACAATGGAATTACTGAATCAGCATGGTAGACTGAGTACAAGAAAATACAGTTTCTCTTCTCCCAGCCAAGATGTTGGCTTAAGTTTGGTGTGATGCCCTTTCAGATGAAAAGAAGTGGGTTATGTAGAAGTGAGATGTTTTGACCTGGTTAATGATAACACGAGACTCAGACCCAAAGACCCTGTCTTCCCCGCCTCCATGCCAAGCTCCATGCTGTGAAGCCCATCTTGGCACTCAGTGCATTGGAGCAAGTGAACACATCCTGAAAGTATGTCCTTGTACCTTTCTAGAGCAGTGCTGAGCTCCTCTCAGGACTCCCCATGGGCACTCACTGTCATGAATGCTTTTCGGCATACACTCTGGACCACTCCCAGGTTCCTGCCTAGCTTCAGCTGCAGGATTTGGCACCAGAGCAGTGGGAGTGACTGCTTTGTGATGGGTCTGCCAGATGCACCCCAGCGGCTGTGTGGACTTAAATAGCAAGTCTGTCCTAAGTACTTGTTAAAACCAATTGCATCATTGCTTGACTCTCCCCTCTCTGCTTACATGTTAGGACATCCTTATCCTGCAGGACCCTGATCGGGAAGTAAGGTGTTGGGATAGCTGTGAAACACCTCTGCTTGTGGTGAGGGAGTGGCCCTGCACTGTGCTGCTCTCCAGGTGACGAGAGATGCATGGGTTATGACTACACTTAGCATTCTGAAACTCCTGAAGGCTCTGTAATGACGAATAGCCTGACAAAATCTGACTGTGCTAAATGCTGGAAAATGTCCTCATTAAATGGGCATTACTGGGGCCAAAGGTGCCATTAACCAAGCGGGTAGCTGCTGGCTGCAAAATGAGCCATTTAATTGGGAAAAGGGACTGCCTAATAGCAGTGGATTCCTAAAAGAATGCTAATAAGGTTGTTGTGGTTGTTGCTGTGCGAAGACTCATGCATTAAGATGTGACTGTTTAATTTAAAATTACTGGCTTTTAACCCTGAAATACATGTTCGATTTCTCACGAGCCTTTAATCAGATCAAGGTTTCCACAAGGGGTAGTGAGCACCTAATGAGGCTTTTGGAAAACTTCACCTTATCAGGTAGAGCTTTCTTTTTTTACTGAAATCCTCAGGAAACGTGCTGAGTTCCATTGTACTGCTCACAAATCAGCACGGACAAAACTGGAAAGAAATAGCCAAAGATCGGGTGGAATTGAGGCATTAAGACACAGCAGCTCTCGGGCAGATGGTCAGCACTCCATGTTTTTGAAAGGGGGCAGAGGGGGCTCCAAAATCTTTGCAAATTATTGGCTTACTACCGTTTAGAGCAGTTTCCGCTGTGCAGTAGAGACCTCTGGAATTAAGTCTTTACCAGCGCTTACGGCGTATTCAAGTCGCAAATAACAAAAATGTAAATATTGAATTTTTAGGAACTGAGCTTTTGTGACCTCCGTCTGTCTCAGTGGAAAAGCAAATAAATGTGCAAAAAAGTGATCAGAATAATTACAGATCTTATGAGATGCAGAGAAGAATTTAAGTTAATGGCTTTTTTGGACAAACTGCATAATTAAGGTAATGGTCTGACTTAAACCGATGATTACTTGGAGATTCAGAGATGAGAGTAATCCTCTTGCGTAATGAAAGATCGCTGTTCCGGGACCTGGATACAAGGAAATGAATTGAAGATGCAAGCCTTATGTTGTAAGCATTCACTTAGATGGCAGTCTGGAAAATGGACTAGCACAGAAACTTCACCTTCAATTCAACCATTTTTCAAGGTATTTTTGTGTGCAGTTCCTTGCAGGGGAGTGCATCACCAAGCTGCTTCCGTCGGAGGGGTCAGATTAGGACTTTGACAGGTTTAATACAGTATCAGGCCTTTGATAGTTTATTTTTTACGGGAAAACACAATATAAGGTTGAGTTATTTTTATTTGTCATGGGACGTTTTTCAAGTTTATATTATTACATAATGAAAATTAAACTACATGTCCTAAGAACATCTGAGTTGGTTAGAAACAGAACTGATGCATAGTTGGATGTGCCCTGAACTACGACAACATTGTTAAATGTAGTTATATGGCACAAATTTGGGGGATTAAAAAGCACAGAGGTGTAATTGAGAAAATCTTACTGAAGGGTGTAGTGAGATACTAAGTTAAGTAAACTGGAAACCACTAAGAAAATGTTTAAAAATTCCAGTTGTGGCACATTATGCAATTTAATATTACCGTAAAAGCCTGTGTGAAGAACCAGTTTAGCTTAGGGTTGCCTCAGAAGCGATGCTTTCTATATGGCAATCATTTCTTCAAACATGGATATTCCTGTAAGTAGGTCTCTGCATCCTATTGGTTCATTAACTGCTCTTGGCTCTAGCTGCAGCTCTTGGCTCTGGTAGTAAGATGGGGGCTTTGTATTGAACCTTATTCAATATGCCTGGAAACCACTGCCACTCTATAATATTAGTGAAAGTAGGAGCCCAAAGGAGAGGAAGCAATTTGCATAATAGTAAAGGAATAAAACCTCAGCACGTAACTGGGAGCCAGATCCAATCTGTTGGAGTGCGCTTGAAAAACTGAAAGTTTACCCTTGGCAAGGCCTGGTTTCCATTTTGAGCTTAAAAAAACCTAAATCCCTGCATTCAAAATAGACTTCAGAAGGCCCAGGGCTTAGGTCTGTGGCATGCTGGGTAATGCTCTTTCTGGCTGTGAAGGCGACCAGTTTCAATACCAAGAGCCAAAATTCAAGATTGTTTTCCTAGGGTAATCCCCTGCTTGCTGAGTGGCAAAGGGACAGTATCAGGTTAAAGAATGGAAGAGAGCTGCTCAGCCTAGGTCTAGGTCAGATAGGAGCGGGGGCAGGTGGCTTAGTGGCAGATCGAGCAGAAAGCCGAGCAACAGATCAGGCAGAGAAAGGGGCTAATTTACAGCACACCTGCCAAGAAGGTTGGCCCCCATTGCTCTAAGCTAAAAAAACTTCCCTGGCATCGCTGTGTCTGCTAAGGAGGTATATACCTCAAACCTACCCCACCCAACTTCCTGCTTTCTCCACCCTCCCAGTATGGATGGGAGGATAGTGAAGGCAGGTAGGGACATCACGAATGTGGCAGAAAACATCAGCTAGGTGCCCACGATGGGGCTCTGCTGGCGGTGGCAGCGCCATACTACAGGTAAGTCCTTGGTACATCTCTCACCCTCCTTACACCCCTCCTCTTGCAGGCCCTCGGCACAGACATTACACTGACGTGGTTCTTTAACCATGTGGCTTATCATGGCTTCATGCACTCTTAGTCTGGTGCCTGCCCCTCTAGGTAGGCAGTGGCTTCCCATCAATTGCAAGCCAGCTTGCCCAGCCTCTGGTTTTGATTTGGGAGATGGAACAAGGACTCTGCCTTCCTAGTCCGACCTACTCAATGTTAAAATTCAGCATTAATGCTCCATTCCTCCTTGGTCGGCAGGTAGGAGCACACTGACATTACACAGTAACGACTGGGTGGTATTAGTGACATAACAAATCCTTGTGATGAAAAAAGGAATGCAGAAAATAGCCCACCATTTGCTAAGCTGTCCCAGGCCCTTAATTTCTTTTCTGAATGACCCATCTCCTGAAGCTGGCAGTTCACTAGTTCCACAGTCCAATATAGAAATGCAACTTGATATGGGTAGGTCACAAATTGTTGTCTGTGGTTATGACCCTAGGTTCTTACAGACTTAACAGCAGCACAGGTGCTTACGTCTGGCTCTATGCTAGCATGACTTGTCACCCTCTCATAGCATATTAGCTGCCTGATATCTGAGTAATGCCCATACGCCACTGTGTTGGGATGCTGGGACGCAGATGCAGGAAGGTACAAAGCTGCTGCACTCCAGTTAATGTCAGTGAAAGCAAGGAATGGGCGTTAAAAAGTAACTAAATACATCGGGTACTTGCGCTTCAATTAGCTATCATAACAACTTTCCAGGAAAACCAGTTTAATTCTGCAAACCTGTCTTTCTTTGGTGAACTGAATCCTAGTCTAAATAGTCCCTGAGTCACGACTGACTTTGGCGATCCAGAGATGCTGAACAATGGGCGGAAGACTTTTTCTCCCTGCTGCAATCAGAAGAGAAAATCGTATTTATTTATAGTGTGCAAGGCACTCAGAAGCTGTACTGACTAACGAGTAAGGTCTTTAAGTGCACACATTCATTTGCTGCTTACACTTGATGCTTACTTTTAAGAACTTCATTTATTTGAAATTCTTATTTTCTTATATCCTGGGGCTCTTCTTTCATTCACCGATGATGCCTCAGGGTTTGTGTAACCTAGCAATCATGGCAGCAGCAAAGGAAACTCCTCAGCGTCGGTGTTTGAAGTCTCCTAGTTTGTAACCTCATTGCCTACGATGCACTAGTTGAAATGCACTGTAAGCACTACAGCTCATGAACACAACGGGCAGTGGTATAAATACATTCTCTGACATCTTCTCCAATCAGCTTTGTTAGTGCTCTAAGAATAAACTCTTACTGCTATTTTGATCTTTGTGCATTTTCCATTTTTGCCTCTGTGTTCAGATATTCTCAGAAGAGCAGCTGGATGAAATAATGTGTAAAGAAATTAGAAGTTTTCAGCCACCTCCTCCCAATCTGTCATGACATGTCATTTAAGTGCCAGTTTAGAGAGAAAAACTTCGCAAACTATTCTAAAATGAATTGCATTTATGTAGTCGCAACCTTGCAAGTAATATATGTTTTACCCATTCTGGCATTTGTGACTTTTTTCTTCAAGTACATACAGAACATTATTCAAACTGGTTTCTGCCTCCACTAGCCGAAGCTGGGAAATGTTGCTCATGCCTAGACTGCACTGTTTAAAAATACTTGAACCTGGCATCGGTCTACAATGCTAGTGCAAGGCAAGACTGGATTGTGTGGCCTTCCCTGTGGATTTCTAGGCTCTGTCTCCTCCTTACCTGATATAACTGCGCAGTATTTAACAAGTCTGAGAAATTCTTGCACTCAAAGCAATGCATCTTTAGCCTTGTTCCCTCCTGCCGCCCTGCCACTACCCTAGTGTAGAGCCACACATGCTAAACCATGGGAGTAAGAATTTCCTTTAATGCAACACATCTCTCGAGCCAGGAAAGGAAGGATGTAGTCCCATTCTAAATAGGATGCAAGATTTTGGGGAACGGTGGAAACGGTCCAGCGTACCTGCACACCGTGGAAATTACTATAAACTGTAAATGAATGACTTGGAGAGGGAGTGTTCATTTTTTGTCAATACTGGTTTTATTTGAATAGCCGTTGGCTTAACTAATTCTATCTCTGTTAGACACACAGGGTACCTTCAGCATCAAGCTTCACTTTCCCATTGTAGACTCTTATAGAGAAGGGACTTTGATATCATTTACAGTCACATTATATCATCCACGAACCTCCTGACTTTTAACCTCCTGACTCCTTGTTCATTTGGAAAACCAGTGGCATGAAGACTTCTTTAAAAGGTAAAGAGACAGTGCCAGTCCTCTGGGAAAATGTAGGTTACAATCAGCTTTCAAGCCTTCATTTATAAAGCAACTGGACTATGAATAATAATCTCCAGAAATTTGAAGAGGATTATTTGTGTATATATATTTTGAAAAGCACCTTTTTCCTAGTAGAAAAGCAAAAATAATTTGTCAATGTGGTTGGTTGCCATAGAAATATAGGATAGTAGAACAATAGCCATGGCAACTACATCTGAATTTATCATCATTAAAACTGAATTCCTGGCTGACTGGAAAACCTCCAAATCTTTTCCTCCCAAACTCTCACCTTTTATAACAGCAGATGCCCTGCGTATGCCAGTCTAAAGCTTCAGTTTACTTGCATCTTTGCACCGTCGATAGGAAGTTAAATGTTGCTTGCTTGTACAAAAAGAGTACCTCCACACCAAAATAAATAAATAAATGATCGAAAAGCCAAAGATGCTTAACCTTCTGGTAGATGAATTACTGTGTTGCAAAGCTGGCCTCTCTGGGAAGCAAGTTACAATGACTGCATGCTAGATTTAAAGCATCGCTGACACTAAAACATTTTCTCCATAAATAACGGTGAGAGGTAATGATGATCCTATAGAACTAATAGAAGGAAACGCTGGTATCTTCTCTCCAAAGGGCTCATAAGTTTAGAGCTGTGACACTAAAGATTGCCTTCAGAGGCCATATATTTCGAGAGGGACTTTTTTTTTTTCTTCCACTGATTGTTTCCCAAATGTGCGCTTCGCTTCGCTAACCAACTGTTGTTGGATAACTGGCATATGGTCTGTCAATATGAGTAAAATGCTTAGAAAATGGAGAACAAGCTAACTGTAGTTTACAGAAATTAAACTCTTCCCCTCCATCCGTGGCCTGAAAGGGTTGTTATAATTGAACATAAATGGGGTCTGGAGTCTGAAAGCAGGGAGTGGTCAGGCAGCCAACTGAGAGGCTTTCCTTGTTGCCAACTGAAGTATTGCCTCCGTTTAATCGTGGGCAAAGAAACGCGCTAATGCGGTATTAGCTTTTTGCTTTTGCAAGCAAAGCTTGGCTTCATTTTAAAATGATTAAGTGAAGCAAAGCGCTTGGACCTGAATTGGCATTTGAACACTGCTGATTTCCCTTTATATGGAAAGTTTGTACTATTAAAAAAGGCCCAAGGCCCACACGAGCCCAGGTAGCCTGTTGAGCTAGTGCGGTATGCCAGCTTCTGTGGACAACCCCAAACAAGGGAGCGGCGCAGCCCCCATTATTTCTGGCTCAGAATCTCAGCCTTAGTAATGACACGTTCCCCTTTCCAGGGGGGTTGACAAGTGAAAGCCCTGAGCAAGTCTGGAATGAGATACCTTAACTGCTAGCACATAGCAGTTATATACATTACTGTATTCACCGTGTGTCTTAGGTCTGAGACTTTCTATAGATCTGGTTCATGGGAATCACTGTGTACCTTCAACTGCACTCCTCTTATAAATGTCCAGAACAACATGTTGGGGTGGTTCATTTTTCTAGCAGGCAGCCATGCCATCCTCTGCCAGTATTAGCAGCAATTTGAGCAGCCTGGAATTTCCCAGCCCCCCACTTTACAGAAGTCAGGCACTTTAAATAGATGCATAACATTAACCAAAAGTGTAAGCACACATGGAAAAGCCTCTCTGTCTGCTCCCTACACAACAGCTGCATTCGAGAGTGCCTGATTCAGATGTTAAAAAAAATTAATAATTGTGCAGGTTCCTCTGGGTATGGTAACCCGCCATTCAAAAATATCACAAGGAAGCTGGTCTTTAAAAGGCTGCTGTTTCCTATCGATGTACCCATGCGAGTCACATAAAAGCTATTTACATCAGAGGTGTTCATCAAAATGAAATGTGACAACAACAACGCGATAATTATTTCCCTCTTTTTCCATTTCTGATTGTTCCTGGATTAAAAAGAAAGATGGCTACAATTAGACCCTGCTTCTCTCCCCCACCCCCACCCCATCAGCTTCTTCCTGCAGTCCCATTCAGCCAGGTTGTCTGTATTCCTACTCTGCATCATACCCTCACAGGCCTAAAAAATGCTATCAATGATGCTACCGAGTGGTTCAGGTCAGGATGCTTTTTTTTTCAAGAAGGAAAAGGGGCTGCAGCTATGCCAAGCTCCCTGCTTATGGCGTGTTTCTGCTGGGGGAGCAAATGAGGAAAGACCTGCTGGACCCCCTCCCCACCATGAAATTCCAGTTTGGTAACCCCCAGCTGTGTTTTCCCCATTAGGAATATTTGGTATTGGAAATCTTCTTCCACAGCAAAGTCTTGAGATTGTTCAACACAAGTGAGTGGTGCACTTCCATCTGGCTAGCCAGGCCGCTCAGAGTCATGCACGTTCGTAGCTGCTTCTGCAGCTCTTCTCTCAGGTCAGACGGCGCTCCGTACAGCAGGTAGTCCTGCAGGAGCCCGCAGACTTTAGCCAGGTTGGGCTGGACCACCTCGTTTTTGCACTGTTTCATGAGTTTGTCACAAGTGGCCATGCAGTCCTTGCCGTAGGTGCAGTCCACGTTCTGCTCACAGTGACGTCCTTTGAGGAAACCTCTGATTGTCATCTCAGTGGCCACCTTCCTCAGATTGACCATTTTGAAGTCATACTTGTCGTTGTACCCCACGTTCTTAAAGCTGGTCTCGCAGATGTAGAAGTTCCCGTACGTGCCATGGAATATCTCCTCCACAAACTCCAGGAGGCCAATGGCGATTTTGGCTCTCCTGGGCCAAGCTGGGGCGAACCACTGATGAACGAGTCGGTGGATGGCAGAGGGCAGCAGTGGCTGGAGGAAGCGAGGAACATCCATGCCATAGAGAGAGTTGTGAGGGATCTTCTCTGTGATGTACAGGTCCCCACAGTGCCCCAGCAGCTTGGAGGTGTGCTCCTTCTCATGCAGGGAGAGCATGAGGAGGAATTCATTCAACTGAAGAAGCGCCCAGATGGACTTAGCCTCTGCCAGAGACACTTTCCCGTCTCGGTTCACGTCGGCCATCGTGATGATTTGGTTCACCAAGGCTGCCAGGGATGTCTGATCTCCGAGGTTAGACTGCAAGTAAATGAGGAATTGCATCAGCTCCTTTAAACATGCCATGTCCTGCTTGAGCACTGTGTATATCAGAGGCGGACAAGTATCTTGGGCGGAGGGCCACTTACCAAGTTTTGGCATGCTGTCAAGGGCTGCATTTACCTCTCCGGCACAGGGAAGTAGGAACACCCCACAGTCCCAGGCCAGAAGCCTCTGCTAGGCAGGGGCTTCTGGTTGGGGAGGCGGGGCTGTAGGGGCCTTGCTGCTGGGTCCTGCTGCCAGTTTCCCCTGGGTCCTATTGTCCCTGACTCCTGTCATCTTTGACAGGCATCCAGGAACAAATAAATACTATTTTTTGAAATTTTTTAGGAGCCCCGTGGGCCAGATAGAATGGCCTGGAAGGCCAGATCCAGCCCCTGGGCTGAATTTTTCCCACCCCAGTATATATTAACCCATGGAACAGAGTATGTGGGTGCTCTGCTCCTAACATGTTCCTCTTGACCAACTGCAGTGCAAATTCCCTGCTGTGCCCCAATGATTACAGCTGGACCGGTATATGCACCAGCAGCTTGGAGCAGCCTGAGAGTGCTCCAAACCCTAAGAAATCTTCAAGGGTGCAGCTTAAGTACAGCAAATGCTGATCAAGCCCTTGACACAGTTGGGACCTGTCCCAAGGGAGATGCAGCAACTATTGACTCAATGCCTCCAGGCACGTGTTCAGAGGACCCCCCGCTTGCAATAGGAATGACACCCTCATTCCAGAAGATACAAAAGTTCAATTTCTGCAAAGCAAACTGGCAAAACACGATTTGAAAGTCAAAGGAAGGAGCAGCTACCTGTGTTAGGTGCAGCCATGCTGTGTGGTGAACTGCTACGTTGCCCAGGGGCAGCGGAGATTTGTGCTAATGAAAGAATAGCACTTACCTTAATGTAGCTTTGAGAGGCTGCTCTTGTGAGCTACATCTTTTGTGTTTTAACCTACTTCCTACCAGCAAGTGCAGCTAGACAAATGAGCTCGTAGGAGGGGAAGGAAGCTAGCCTGTTGGTATGAAAGCAGCACAAGTGTTCCTCAAATTTCTGAAACAGCTACTCTATGGTAAGTCTGGCAGCGGACTGGAGTCCAATAATTGATCCGTTCCAGGAGAATTGTTTTAGAGTTAAGGTTGATGCCGGTTCTCAGAAAGTCACGAGGAGGCCTGTAGCTATGCGTGGCAGGAGCCTGAAAACCTTGGTTTTCATCTGCATCGAATGAGTTTGACAATTCTCTGCCTGGAGCACAGCGTTGATCCCCACCTCGTTCTTCTAGATGGAGGAGACTGTCACTAATTTCAGCCTTGCTAGTTTTCCTAACATGGTGACTTCCAATGTCATCTGCCAGCCTGGCTGGAGATAAGCTGTCACAGGCCTTAACTCAGAGTGACATCCACATGGCTAATGATAGCCAAGGGACATCTTTCACCCTGGAGGCTTTCTTCCTCCTCTGTAAACACGCTTCTGTAACACAAAATACAGGGCTTGCTTCATCCACAGCAGAAATATGGCCAGCTTGGGAGCGAACTACAGCTACACAGCCGCACACAGCAAGGCTACACGCCGCGTGCAGGACTGGAGGTGTGCAAGATCTCAGTGAGGGAAGTGGAGAGCGTCTTTATAACTGCTTGGAAGTTGACTGGGACTAGAAAGGCATGTGAACTGGAGCCTGGGTTTAAAATCCATTTATGTTTCAGAGTTAAAAGTCAGCAGAAATGAACACGCTCACCAGCAAAATGTTCAAGAAGTCTTGACTCAGTGAATTTCAAATCAACGTGAGGGTTGAATTTACATTCACACTGACTGTCCCCTGACTTTTCTGGCATGTTTCCTAACCTAGGGGTTCCTCCAGTCTCTTCCTCTGTTATCTGCCACTACCGGTATTATCCTGAGTATCACAAAATGCTGCATGAAAAGCCGTACCCTGGAACCAGTGGCTCTGGACAGAGACCTTCAGCCCTGTGCTGTCACAGGGAGGGAAGTCCATAATTAGTTTTGCTCCCTCCACAGGGCCAAGTGCCATTCCCTGGCCCCAGGGTTTCAGGAGGGAGGGGATATAATACACCGTCATGAAACACACAGGCAGAGAGCTCACTCTGCGCCACACTGACTTTTAGGAAATTCAGGAGCATCTCTCTGAACTCATCCATCGACGTCCCTCTGGTTGGCTTGTCAAAGAGAACTAGGTCCCTCCGGGGAGCGGAGTCGGGGTTGCTGTCTACCTTCAAGGCCTCCTCGATGCCACATTTAATGATCACCTCTTTCTCCTTCCAGAGCCCGCTGTAAACCTGGACCAAAGGAAAGGGAAGCGGTCAAGCAGGGATGGATGGAAAGTCAAGGGAAGGGATTAGCTGATGGGTTCTTGAGAGGGAGGGATGCAAGGACAGCCCAGAGGCCGTGAGCCCGTGGGGAGAGATTAATGAGGCTCCAGGACCCGTTTCAACAGCCTGAGCGCTGGCCAGCAGCGAAGAGCAGGCTGGCCGCTGCGGGGACAGGACACTTGGAGCTGCCCAACGAGTTTGACACAGGCAGTGGCAGGGCAGGCGTCCCTTGCATTGCTCTGTCATCCTGCACCACGCAAAGGGGCAAGAGGGGAGGACCTTCCCCTAGCTCAACCCTTGACCTAGCAGGTGGTGGAGGTTTGGGGAACATGCACATCAGCCTCCCAAGCCAAAGACATGAGTTAGAGGAGCTGCCCACTACACTCGAGTCACCTCCCAAGCAGGCCCAGCACTAACCCGAGGCCTCTCCCTCCAGCCAGACTTTACATCCCACGTGCCTGCCGCGCCAGTGCCCCCGCGCAGCCCTACCCACCTGCTGCGTGGGGGACGAGGAGAGGCAGTGCTGGAACACGAGCGTGTGTTCGTCACACAGGTCCCTGCACGTCGAGCCGGAAATGATCCCCTTCTTGTACTGGTCGCACTGGGGAGAGGCAGAGTCGTGAACCGGTTCGTTAGCAGGGTCGCTCGTTCCCGCGCTAGGAGGAGCCGTGCCTGGAGCTCAGCTCCCAGAACAGCCACCTGCCATCCTCGACCCTACCCCGTGGCCCCAGCCCAGCCGCAGGCAGCCTGGCTCGTGCTGCTGCCCAGAGCGGACGAGAAGCAAATTCCCCCGGTTTAACTTCAACCCCGGGTTGTCAACGAGCCTCCAGAGCAACCGAGGCCCCCCTGCGCCCTTCCTTTCCAGTTCTGTTTCCTCAAGCAAGGGTGCCCAGAGCCCTCTGTACAGCGCTACTGCTCCGTGCCTCAGTTTCCCCACAGGTCAAACCAGCTGAGCGTGCCGCTACTTGCTGATTGCTTCTCTGCACTGGGACCAGACAGTTGCAGCTCCCTGAGCTCCTACCAGTGCGTTCATCGCCAGTTAATGGGGAAGCCTGGCCTCTGCAGTGACTTTAGGGCGAGTTATGGTGGGGAAGGCCCGGTGCATTACAGAGCGAAGGGTGAGAGGCAGCTGGGCTCTGGCTTTGCGACCCACGTGCACATAAATACAATGAAGCCAGCCACGGTGGGGAGGCTTCGCTGTAGCCTGCGCACTGTTGCCGCCGATTTTCTTCTCCCGTGGCTGATGTGAAGGCCAGGCGCTCAGGACTAAGGAGTCTGCTCCTCTCTGGGTGGGGGGTAAACGGGCCCCGAGAGCCCAGCCGCACCCTTGCGATCACCCCAAGAAATCCGCGGCCTGCCAGAAACAGGGCTGGGTTTCTTTTATGGGCAGAGCCCAGAACGAGGAGAAGTCCCTGTGGTTTCTTTCCTGTTTACCCAGGATTGGAGATAGCCAGCTATTCATTAATTTAAAAAAATAGCTATCCTCAAGTGGCTCTCAGAGATGGGAGCTCCCACACAAAATCATTATCAAAAACCATTTACTATAGACTTACTGGGTGTGACTCAGCATTCGGACTGGCTAATAATTAAGCCCATGCCAACTTGCTGTATATCGCCAGGGTTCGGCTGGTTGCTTTGCTTTCAGCCTGCTCAGAGGGGAAATCTCCTGCTTTAAAAGCAGATCCGCCTGCAGTGACTGCTAGCCTCGTGTTAGAGAGTAATACAATACCCAGGGCGACCCTAAGTGACAGAGTAGAAAAAATATACAGCTACTCCCTTGTTTTGTAAGTTGTGCATTGATAACAGCGTGTGGTTGCTAGTCAGTTTGTCCAGTTCCTGCGTTGTGTGGGTCCTTCATACAGCGGCAACAGGAAAAACCCCACTGGAAAGTGTGACCAGGAGGTGTGCAGGGGATGCAGCAGAAAGGAGCGTCTGAAATGACAAGGCTCGCTTTCAGGTGGATGGGATGGAGCCCTCTGATGCTCGAGGGCCTGTGAGAGACCAAGTCAGAGCTTCTTCCCGGGACAGACGGGGAAGGGCTCATGCTGCGTTGTGAAAGCCAGGACGCTGCTGCTGAAGTCCCAGATTTATTGCTTAATTTCTGTCTGGCATGCATGTAGTTGTGGACAAAAGCCATGCACCCCCCCGAAATCTCTGGGCCAGCCCCAGATCTGGGGGCAGCACACCCAGGGAACCCTGGAAATGGGACTTTTAGCCCAGGGATTTGGTGAGGGGCCACAAAACAACAGCTCCTGGCACAGTGTGGATGTGGCCATGCTCTTTCTAGCTTAGGTGGCAGCTATGGGCTACCTCCTGAACCAGAAGCTGGATAAGAGCATCCTCTCAGGCCAATTAGCAGCATCTCCCAGCAGACCTAATAAGCACACACAAGGCCGTGTCACGGCAGCTGCATGCACTGGGGAGGAAGGGAAGGTAGATTTTCCAGTCCCAGGAGGTCTGTGTCCTGGAGTTAGTCCCACTACAGCTGGTGTCTTATTGTGCACAGGTATTATATTTCTTTAGGGAGGGACAAAGTGCTGGGTCCTGATTTTGGGGAGGAAGGCTTCGTTACCTGGTTAATCACAGAGCAGAGGTCACATCTAGTCCAACCCCCTGCTTGAGGCAGCAGAAGCCCTGTCCAAACGCCCCCCCCAGGCAAATCCATCCTCTTGACTCTCCTTATCTGCAGTTGCAGGGGGCTGGCCTCAGCCAGTCCCAAATGTCTTTGGGAGCTGCTGTGTGCCTGATCGGATGCAGGTGGGGACACTCGATGAGAGGGTCCCACAAAGGGCTGATCGGGAGCAGCCCCAGGTGCAGGCAGTGCCCGAGTGGGAGACGAGCCGCACCTGCCCTTGGGTGCCCGGCTGACTGGGAGAGCGAACTGACGCCCAGGCACAGGTTGAAAAGGGCTTGTTGGAGG
>NW_017728925.1:15264837-15277779 GCF_001723895.1 Crocodylus porosus
GGGCCGCGTTTTGGAAAACAGGGATGCCAGAAAGGGCCTGGGGGTCCTAGTGGGACATGAGTACATGTGAGCTCCCGCGCAGTGCATTGGGTGTGAGCAGAAGAGCAAGCCCAGAGGAGGCTGGGAGCAAGCCCAAGCCTAGGTGGTCCTATATCTGCCTATGGTGTTGGGGACGTGGCCATGGGATGCCGAGGTCCAGCTCGACTGCGCGCGTTTCCACGGGGAGGCTGAAAGGGGAAGGGATTTGGAGAAGTGCTACGAGACCTATGGCAGAGCTGGAAAACCTCCTAGGAGGAGCCTTTTTTTTTGGCTTGCTCAAAGGAGTTAAGAAGGGACTCGACTGAAGTGTGCAGGGACCTAAATGTGCGGAGGGTTTCTGATAATAGAGGAACACAGCAGGCAAGAGCCTGAATCCAGGTCCAGAAGTTTTTAGCCATAAGGGGGATTCACCTTTGGAGCAGCCGGCCTCAGGGGTCTATGCCGCAGGGTGGCCTAAAAGAGCCGCTGTCTCAACCACGAGTCTGGGGCTCGAGGAAGAGGAATCCCTCACGGCCCGTGCTTGGCAGGACAGTACACCTCCTCTGGCCTCCGAGTCTAGCGATGGCTCAGTCCAGCTGAGGTTTTGTTCTGGTCTCCCTGCTCCAAAGCGAAGAAACCCAAGTGACTGGAGAAATGGCAGAGGGCTCCAAGGCAGAAAGTGACAACGATCAGATGTTGCCGGGCACCGGGGGGGCTAGATGGGGACATAAGGCGAGGACAAGCCCATGAATGGCCCGAAGAAACCTCTGCTTGTGTATCACATCCTTGGGCAGGGGTTTGCCCCTCTGCCCATACAGCCCCTTGCACACACTGAGCACCCTGTTTCTCTAGACCCTCTCACGGGCCACTGGGGCCCAAGGCCAGGACAGGCTAGCGATTGCAAAGCTCAGGCTTGCTCCCAGCCTCCTTCACAAGCCCGTGGCGTTAGCTGGAGCCGGCTTGGCTGCAGAGCCTGCCGCCGTCATGCAGCCGACGACGAGAGGCCGTTGTTGCCCTCCGCAGCCAGGGCCAAAGGCGGCCTGGCAGTGCCTTGTGCTCGCAGTGCCTTGACATTGTAACTGCATTTCCCCGAGCCGGTGGTGACGGTCACCGGTGTCTGCCTGGCCCCGCGCCCTTCCCGCTGACGTCTCGTTAAATTGTTCTGCCGTCGTCCTGGCGGTGCAAGGTCACCTTCGCTCGCCGCAGGGAGATGCCGCGATGCTGAATGATAGCCTGTTCCCAGGGAAGGGAAATCACTCTTACGACCAGAAGTTGGGGCCTGGCTCTCAAACCTGATATCTCCACTTCCCGTCGCGTGCATCTCTTGGCTCCCCATCCGTGGTCGCCCGCGGTCTTTGGTGCTGAGACGGGCAGGTGTCTTGAGCAGTGACTGTCCCTCCTGACCAGCATCGAGCTGCTGTGACCGGGGCTTACCGGAGCAGCCACCGTTCACTTAGCAGATGGTAAGGGTCAGGGCAAGAAGGAAAGGGTCCCTCCCAGGCTGCAATGTTGGCTCTAGCACACCTCATCAGGCAGAGTCAGGGGTTTATTGGGCCGGACGGCTTGCACCTGCTAGCTTTGACAGTGAAACTCCAGCACCACCGGGTCCCGGCACAGAGGAGCTGAGAGGTGAACACAGCTCTGTATAAGGCACCGGAGATGGCCGGGGAGCAGAAAGCAGAGCAGCAGATCAGGCAGAGCAGCATCTGGGGGGCTGCAGGGCTAGTCTGCTAAAAAAGTTTGGCTCTGAGGCTCCAGGTGACCGCCAGCTCTGGCACACGTGCAGTGGGAAGGCCGCTGCGGGTCACATCCTCCACGGACCGGGGCCCGATGAGCCCCATTCCTCGAGGCCTGTGACCTTCCCCTTGGGATCCGCGTGGGCAGAGCCCCCCGCAGTCCTCTGCCCCCTCCTCCCCTCGCACGCGTGCCCTCGGGCCTCCCACCACCCCATCGCTCGGCACGCCGCTATCGTCTCCCTCGCGGCCGTGGTGGGCGAAAGCCGCGGCGGTCGGCGGTCGGCGTGCTCCCCGCCTGCTGCTGGGGCTCTTCGGAGGAGACTCGGGCGCTCGCAGCTCGGAGCCGAGCGTGAACGCGGCCGGGAGGGCCGGCTGCTCCCTCCAGGCTCAAGGGCTGGCCGAGGGGTTGTGCAGAGATGAAGAGAGGCGGGGGGAGGAGGAAGGCACTGCTGTTTTCCAGGCATCTGCCGAGTTGCGTCTGATGCCAGAGCTGCCGTCTGACAACCCGCAGCACATGGACGACTCACCAGCCCCGGGTCCCCGCTGCTGGCTGCACCCCGCAGCCTCTCCTGCTCCCTCGCCTCCTCCAGCACCGTAGGCCTGGCTGCCGGGTGCCCCCTTGGCCGCGCGCGGAGCGGCCTCTTCCTCCGAGCAGGCGTGAAATCGAGGCCTCGAGCACGCTTCATTAGCGGTCGCGTCCAGCCCCAGCGCTCGCCGGGAAATCGTGGCTCTTCCCGCTGCCCTCTCCCTCCTGGGCCTGTGCACTAAGAGCTTTGCCGTTCCCTCTGGCACGCTCCCCAGGCCATTAGCGAGGTGTAATACGGCCTTTTAATAAACACGGCTGATTAAAGAGCCCCTCTCGGTGACGGGTGTGAGCGACAGCTCCCTTGTGACCCCCCTCCGCGGCGCAGGGCCTTATCCATCACGCGCGCCGAGCGGCTTCCTGGCCGTGCCAGCCCCGCGGCACCCGCATCCGTCACCCCCTCCAGAAGTGCTTCATCGGGGCGGCAGCATCACTTGGTGCCCAGAGCACCAGCCTGGGCCTGAGGACGCCTGGGTCCGCTTCTCGGCTCTGCCGCCGACCTCCTGGGTGACATCCCTTCCCTCCTCGGTGCCTGTTTCCCCACCTACGCGACGCAAATGATGACCGTGCTTCGCTGGCGGGCCAAGAGCATCACAGAAGGCCACGGCTTCTCTGGATTCAAGCTCGGGCCCGAAGGGATGTTGCTGCTAATTAGATCCACTGCCATGAGGTCGTTAACCAGGGGCCGCAGCACACCCTGGTGCTAGCAGGCCCTGCGGGGGATTCCCCCTCCCCGCTTCCTGCCAGCGGTGGGGATGAGTCTCGTGCGAGTGGTAGATCGGATGGGCCGGCGGGGTGACCCTTGGGGTCAAGCCGTGGCTCGCCCGTGGGTGAGCCCCGGCCCATCGAGCTCCGGCTAGCGGGCAGACAAGCTCCGGCGTTAGGGGGTCTGTTGCGATGCAGGCGGCTCCCCAGACCAGCAGCACCAGACGGCGATGCACAGGACCCCGGTCGCGGCCGGCCCGGGGCATCCTCACCCAAACGGACCGCTGCCCTGCGCACGGCACTTCTCACCCCATCCCCAGCCAGGAGGGCGAATATCTGCCCTTGAGTCGCAGCTCATGCCAAAGCCGGCTCTTTCTGCAGCACGGCCCCATCGGCTTCTGTCCTCGCCTCAAGGCCCGTCCAGCTCCTGCGTTCAGTCCCGGCTCCTCCGGCGCTTCCTCACGCGCTGCCCGTTGCCGTCACACTCGCGTCCTGCAGAAACCAGCCCCAAGCTGGTCCCCGATCTCCCACCCTACGCGCATGAGCGCGCCAGACCAATACGGCTGGGGGGGCTAAATACAACACTGGGGACCATGAACCCCTCGGCGCCTGCCACTTGTCAGAGAGGGTGAGACACCGCAAGCAGCATCTGCAGGTCCTCCACAGCCAGGCCGGGCACACGGGTCTGCCGCGACGCCCGGATGCCGGCACGCGCCTCACCAGGCACCTCTGCAATGGAGAGCAGAGGTGGTACGGCAACCTCCCCGCTACGTGTTCGGCGTCCCAGTGAGTCACACGGCAGCGCTGGCATCCCCGGGGGTGGCTCCTAGACAAGCCTCTTTGCAGGTTCCCCATCGTTCTGCATCGGAGACGTGTGCCATGGATGGCTGTCGCTCCGCACGCCTCCCCCGGCGGGGCCGGACCCCGGCGCGGCGCAGCCAGGAGGCCTCTGCGCACGCACCAGGGTTGCTCCAGTCTGCGCTAGCGAAGGACCTGGCCCTGAACATGATGGGCAGGGGCTGGTGGTTGCTGCTGCAGCTCCGCAACGATGCCGCAGATGCTGGATGCTCCTGGGCTGAGCTGGACGTTTCTTCTCCAGGCTGGAGCTGCTCCCCTCCAGGCTGGAGCCAGGTTTGCACACGCTGCTTCAGGGCACAGAACAAGGGGGCCAAGACGCAGCGGTCCCTGCAGGGGGGATAGTGAAGCCAGGCACGGGCCTGACCCATTGCTTGCCTCGCTGCTGCAGAGCCAGGCACCAGATCCAGAGGCAGAGACAGGTGCCAACGGGTGAGCTGAGGCATGCGTTGGAGGACTCCTCCGCACTGAGCTCCAAGGGCGGTCAGCCATGCAGCGCTCTTGCCCCAGTGCCCAGGGCTGGCTCAGACCCATGCCCCCGCGCCTGGCGCTTGCCTTTATTAGCAGAGCGGGCCGCTGAGCTCCGGGGCAGGGAGGAACAACAGGGTGGAGACCCCCGAAGGGGCAGGATGGACAGTAGGTGGTAAAACCGAAGGGCAGCCCTGCCTCGAGGCCCCTTCTCATCCTGCTAACATCTGACCAGAACGGACCTGCCTAGGGGACCCGTCTGGGGAATACCCCGTGGGGCTGGGAGACTCTCACCAGGGGGAGGGTGGGGAGAAGGAGAGTGCCTGTCTCCTCGCACGCACGTGTGCAAACACCAGCTCGCAAGTGCACACGGATGCGCACAGACACAAGCACACCCCCAGAGGTAGACGCTCCAGCTGAGAAGCAAGCATGCCCCTAGACAGCAGTCCACAAGCACGCATGCGCATGCTTTTAAGCAACGCATGCACACGCTAGCTGTCTTCTGTGTGCAAAATGACATGCACCTCGCAGCAGACAGGCCTCCTGCACATGCTGGGAAGTGGGGTGCATGGAGAAGCGGAGCAGCCCTGTATTTTGAGGAGGCAGTGCCCCACACCCAAAAGCCCCTCTCCCAGCCACAGGCAGCAGGTGGAGGGCAAGCTGCCAGCACAGCCGCATGACGACTGCCAGAGGGGCAGGGACTGAGCCAGGCCAAGTGAGGGAGAAGCTGGGACATCCAGGGCAGCAGGTTTCCAAGCCGCCGTGGGCTAGTGAAATATGTCCCAGCTCCGGTCCCCTCCCCATCCTCTCCTCATCATCAGGGCTGGGGAGGCAGGGTTGCTCGCTTGGAGAAGGGGCCCCATGAGCTTCTGTTGGCACAGTAACACTGGCAGCGTCCTTGCCATGCACGATGCATGTGGGAGCTCCTCTTCTCCCCCCAGACCGGGGTTGGGTCTGTCCCCATCACGTTGCTCGTGCTTTGTCCTGTGCACCCAGCTGCCCTGTGAACAATTTGTGTGCTCTGGGAATGACTGCGCTGGCAACAAGACAGTGCCGGGGACCTGAAGGGCCCCAGAACCAGGCAGGGCCCCCCACTTCCAAGGCCCCGTCCAAAGCCAGGCCTAGGGACAGTGCTATTTCCCTTGGAAAAGACAGGCAGAAAGAAGTGGAGCCTGACACATACTCAGGGTGTTTAAGGAGTCAGTAAGAAGGAAGCCAGAGAGGCAGATGACCCTAGATGCCAACCGTGCCAGAGGTGGGCTCTGATTCCCTGCTCATTACAGCGGTCAGCAGGAAGCCAGGCGAGCGGGTTCCCAAGCCAGGGTGTCCAAGCCCAGGAGGGAGAGCCGGGGAGATCGGGGGCTAACTCTCCTGATCTGGAGCTGTCTCCCCACCAAACCCAGGGCACCTCAAGAGCAGCAGCAGAAGGGTTGGCGGCCCCATGCCAAGCACGGCAGTCAAGCCCAGGACGTGCTCCTGCCCTGTGGTGAGGAAGCTGGGGCTCGGTCCGGCCGCACTTTGCTCTTCCCCGGCCCGCGGACTGCCGCCCCGCCGGCTCACGAGAGCCCTGCACATACCTGCCGCTCGCAGGCTCAGGACCTGGCCTGCCAGGTCCACAGCGGCCACGTGGTAGCCCAGGGAAAGCACAGGGCTCCTTTAACACCGGGCTGGGGAGAGCGTGATGCCTTTGGAGTGACCAGACTTGTCCTGACAACTCCTGGCCTCGCCGTTCGCGCCCCTCCGGTACCTGTTGGCCGCTACTGGGCACAACCAGCTCAGCCAGGGTGTCCCTGCTCCTCTACGGGTCCCTTGCATCCTATCTGAGACCCACTGAAAGGGCAAAAGTTTCCACTGGAATTTCCTTGGCTAAAGCAGAATTTAAAATAAAACCAATTTAAACAGAAATTTTTCTTTTTCTGGCCAGGAAATGCAACGAGAGGAAACTATAAGCCAGGAGACGTGGTGTTGCAATGACAACAGTGTGCTCTCAGGGGTGTGTGTGTGTGTACACACACACACACACACACACACACATATATATTATACATATATAGTGCCTTTCATGCTCAAAAACTCTGAAAACACCTTAGAAGTGAGAGCTAAATGGACACGGTGCTTGCTTACCTTGGCAAAATGCAGTGCCCCCCTCTCATAACACAAGCTCTTGAGGCCTCCAGGAGCCCGACCCCAGCCCACGCACTCCAAACTCACCTGCGGAGCAGCAAGAAAGCCATGACAGGAGCAAGGGAAGTTTGCCAGCACTCACAATTATCATCCGGCAGACGTGTCCTCGGCAGAGCTCGGAGTAGGATGAGTAATGCATGTACACGACCCAGCTGCCCACGAAGATGCCTAGCCAGGCCAGGAAAAGGTATTTTACTTTGATGCCAGGGAGACGATTCTGGGGTGGAAAAACATCAGAAAAAGTGTCAGCATGGCGTGCTAGCAAGCCTTGCAAATGGCTGGGTTGCGAATATGCAACAGCTGCTGCTGATTTACTCTGTGGGCATCTCAGCACGACATGGTCTGCCTCCTAATCCTGCCCAACGCTCATCCCTCTGAGCTCAGACTGGAGCAGGGACAGACAGCGACCACGTGCTGGTACAGCACCTAGCGCGGTGGGAGCCTTGATCCCGCACTAGGGTCTCGGGGCACTACCACCAAACCACATCAGAGATGTCTGCAGCGAGATCAGCTGCAGCAGGGCCCTGCCATCCTGCCCTCGCCGGATTTCCCCCACCCTGGTGCCCATGTGCCAGGCTGCTAGAAGCAAGCCAAAGGCATCAAGCTAAGCTCAGAAGCACCTGGCTGCTCTTGGCCAAAATCCAGTTACTTTTACCCCGACGGCGGTCCTCATGAAGCATTGTCTTCGCCGCGCTGCGGTGGAGGGAAACTGCCGTCCAAAACCTCGTGCCGTGTGGCGGCAAGAGTAGCACGTCTCAGAACAGGCACTACAATACAACACTGGGGACCATGCACCGAATAACAGGGGATCGACCCTAACGGCATATGCCATGTGCCTGCTTACCTGCGTGGGGAGGCAGCGGTCCATGCACGCAGAGTTGGGACCGTGCCTGCAGAGCTCAGTGCGGGGTCTTCAGGCGCATGGGGTGGGGACAAACCGATTCGCCCCTCCATGGAAACTGCAGGCTTTCCCCTCCCTGCTGTTGCTCCTTCTGCCTGGTATTTGTATTTATCTCTACGCAGGCTTTCTTATGCAACCGCTGCTGCAAGTAGGTCATTTGCAAACTCCAGAAAAGGCCGGCGATTCCACAGCTAGGTTCAGAGGTGCCGACCGAGCCACTCGACCCGACCGCACGTCCTGAAACCCGCATGCAAACAGGCTCCCGGTGGCATAACCGCGCAGGATGCAGCGGGATCACCAACATACGCGACGCATCGGTCCATTGAGGCACGCATGTTTGCGGCCATTTGGCCAATGCAGGGAGGGCGTTGCAATGGGCTCTGTTAGCATCTGTGAGATGACGCTGGTGTTCAGCGACTTTCCTTCCTCCCCAGGATGCTTCAGAGCTGCTCAGCTATGAGAGCACCCAGCACAGCTGCCCATCTCTGGATGCATGCTGTTAAACCTCTGGGCCAGATTCGCAGTCCATGTGGCCAGCCTCGCTCCAATATACCACTGCCAAGGAGGCGACCTTTTTAAATTGCTCCAGCGGCCTGGGAGATAACTGCCTTTCCTGTTTATCATGAGCATAAAGCATCCTCTAAGAGCTGGGATTCCAGCATCACCCATAAACCCCGTAACGGTGCCACTATCCACTTTATAAGGGAGCGAGGATAAAACAGTAATATACTGATATAGATGGCAGGAGGCAACACCTGCTGCTTCTCAAGGACACTCCATGCCCAGGGAAAGCCTCCCAGGCGGTGTTGAGCTCTTACTACCAGGATCTCATTCTGGATTGTTCACAGCCACCGTGAATAATGAACGTACTGTCAAATGCATAAATAATATTTCATGCCGATGACTCCAAGGTTCAGCGAGTGATTTGTTCCTGGCATTAAGATGGTAATTTCTTCCACTCTGACCCCACAGCAGCCATGTTGCTATCATTTGGCTTCCTTACAGTGCAGGTTGCTTGCCTGGCTTCTGTAATACGGGCCGGGGTCCCAAGGGATCCCCCCCTCTGCCCCCCACAGCTCTTAAAATGAGAAGCAGCAGCACTAGCCAAATTGCTTCATTTCATATCCGTCTGCCTTCTCTGTGGGACCTTCCTGGAGATCCAGCCCTGGCCTGCACCCGTCCTGGGACGCAGCTGAAAACCACAGAGCAGAATCGTGGCTGCAGACAGCCCGCGCTGAAGTCGAAGGGGCTTCCCAATATTTCCAGGGGTTTGGGGTAAAACCTCCTTAGCAGAGATCTTTGCAGGAGCAGACACTCTTTATGCGCCCTGGCCTACGCTGTTTCTAGATGCAGTGCCTGGCACTGCTTCTGACCACAGTCCAAACCACACAGCTTTTGAGATCAGCTTTGGCACCGGGGGTGAATTCAACCCTCTGTTTGCAGTAAAATAGTCCGACAAAAAATAGGAAACAGCTTTTGGCCTGTCAGCACGGACTCAGCGCGATTGCACTGATCTACACCCACTGAGCACCTGGCCCAGTCTGCTTTCCAAACCCCGGGGCGCATTGTGTCGGTCCGACAGCGCTCCCACCATCTAGCTGCATCGGTGTCCATCCTGCATCAATCCCGAGAAGAGCTCATCTGAGTACTGGCTGCCTTGTCTTCCCACCCGATGGGTAGCAGTTAGCTACATGCATTTTTGTTCCATCAAAGTCAATGGCTTTCCACGCCCGTCTGCAGACAAGTGTGAACGCGTTTCGGCTGGAGGACAGATAACGGCACCTTGTGTGTTAATTGCAAATACCAAGGTGCGAATCAGCCCACGAAGCCGTGTTAGCGTGCCATGTTTCCCCACCAAGAAAATACACCTCTAATTAATGTCTGCTAAGAGAGGCATCTCATTACAACGAGGAGTCGTCAAATAGAAGAGATTTGTGGATGCTCCTACGTGGCTGTGGTGTGCTGGAGATGGAAAATCAGCCCGATTTGAAAATGGCTCGCGTATTAGCAAAGGGACCTCTTTGATATCGGTTCACTCTCACCGCCAAGGAGAGGAAGGCCGAACAAGGAAGGAGGCCTGCAGGGCGCAGGATCAGCAGGAATCTGGGGGGAAATCTCAGATTCATCAAAACTAAAACTGGAGTAGGAAGGGAGGACGCAGAGGATGGGTTTTAGCATAAGCGCCAGGCTGCAGTGGGCCCCTTGCTCAGCTCAGGGTTGCCGACCCAGGCAGGGCTCGACTACAACTGGAGCGCTGAGGACCTCGCGACATCCGAGTGCATTTGCAGACGGGGGGAGAAAGCTTTTGAGGACAGCGTCTCTTGCCCGTTTCTGACGGTCTCCATTAGTCTCTCTGCATGGAGTCATTCCAGAAGATGACACCAGTGGCCTTTCCCTGCGGTGACACCGACCGAAACCTTGATTCCCTTTGGTCTATCTGGGCGCTTTATGCTTTGGCAGGAGAGAGAGGGTAGGAAAAAACCCAGCTCCTTGTCTGAACCTGTTGAGGTCTGCCGGCCATGGCTGGGATCCAGCCTCCAGACCCCCACGGGGAGGTGAGTGTTGGCAATATTTCGGACTCCTCTCTGTCCGGTGGCAGTGGGTTTGGGACATCTGGGCGAGACCTGGCACTTCCGTCCATACCGAAGACAAAATTTACCCCTGCTATAGATCCAGTGCTGGGCATTTGTTTTTTTCTTGAGCATCTTCCATCCAACTACAAAACCTAGTCCGGGATTGTAAGGTACAAATAAGAACAAGAACTGGCATTTTGGCTGGCTTGGTTTTAGGCAAAATGAGGACCCCGTCTGTAGTGAAACCCATTTTTTGTGCACTGCAGTAGCTGTAGGAAGGCAGGAGCCAGCGTGCCCTTATATCAGGTGTTGTACAGAGAGCTGATACAGCCCGTCCCTTCCTAGAGCATTTGGACTGAAATCTGGACAGTATGCAGCGGGAGATCACAAAATCATAGAGAAGTGGGGCTGGAAGGGACCTGCCGAGGTCAAACCGAGTCCACCCCCCGTCATCCCTATCTAAACCACCCCATACAACCATCACCAAAACTCTTCCTAAAACTACCATCAACCTCCACACCGCGCAGACCCAGCACCCGAACCTGCCACAAGTAAAACAGGGGAGCCATGGCTGGCGATGCCCTACCGACAAGTACCTCTCAGAGACCCCCAGTGTCTGATCACCGGCCCCCCCCTGCAGACAGCGTCCATCGTTGCTAGAAAGGGAGTGCTTGGGGCTGTGCCGATGTCAGATGAAACCATGCACTTGGCTGTATGGAGGGTTTTATGGCTAAACGAAGCCCTCTGGTTACTGCCGGCACCGTGGCCGTCCATAGGTCTGCCCTCCCCTTGCTCAGCCGGCCCCTATGCTGAGCTGCCGGCTGCCCCGGTGCGTGCGAAGGGATCTGAATTCTTGCATGGGGTTAGGTTTAGAGGCAAAACCGGCTGCGTGCTGCAAAAGATGCTCGCTCTCTACCTCTGCTGCAGCTCCCCATAGCCCACCTGTGCCGCGCGGGCTTCCCCTGCCCTCCGAGGGCCTTCTCGGAGACCAGGACAAAGAACAGCCCAGGCCCATGCTGTTCCCTGCCAGGCTTCGCCCGCGGATTCGTGGTTGCTTTGCTGTAGAGAGCGAGCATCCGTTCAGCTCAAACCGAGCATCTTTCGAGAGAGGCGTAATCCCTTATGTAATTCTGGCTCTTCTCAAGCAGCTTCCTCTGCGGCCTGGATGCCTGTGCTGCAGCTTTAAATCCGGCACAGAAATCCAGGCAGGATGGGTCTGGGGAAAGTCTCGGGCACAAGCTCTCTGCCAGGGTGCTTGACAGGCAGAGGAGCTGTCGGGATAATGTGGTTTCCCTTCCTCTAATGGAGTTTACTGCTGGAGGGGAAAAGGTGCTCTGCAACGCTTTGCCAGCGCCGGCCTTGCACGGGGGGACGCAGCCTAAGAGCTTGTCAATACGATTTGGCACAACTCTCGCAGCCGAAGAGCAGGCAGGACAACGGGAGGGTTTTACAGCAGAGCGTCTGGCGCAGGGCGCAGGCTCAGGGCCCGGACCCTGCTCTACCGGCTCCGGGCAGCTGCAGCTTTGCAAGACCTCTGCCTCCGCACTGTGTAATGGGAGGCAGCGACTCGAGCTCGCAGGCCCCGGTTCCCCCTTACAGAGGGGGTCTGGGAGGCTGCGCTCACCCGGGTAGGGGCATTGCTCCTGATTCACGTGCGGGGGACCCTACCTGCTCGGCGTGGCGCTCGGGCTGAGCCGACTCGGGCCCCTGCTCTGAGCACCAGAGCCGGCGAGCAGGACCTGTCCTCCCAGGTGCTGAGCTGCGCCTTCGCCTTCACTTTGCATGCAGGGGACATGGGCCGCGGCGCAGCCCGCGCGTGCGGCTGGCCCACGAGTGCAGACAGCAGGACGGGGGCGAGGGAACGGCTGCTTTGCTCCAAACCCTGGGCTGATTCTGAAAAGCCCCCAGCTCCTCGCCCGTGCCCTTGCCAACGGCCCTTCGCCCCCGGGCCCGGGATCCCACCCCGCTCCCAGCTCAGCCCCGATGGGCACAGCTCCCCTGCCCCCGGGGCTCATCTGGGCCATGAGAGGGCACGCCTCCGCCCTCCTCTCTGGTTTTGTCGGGTTTCCGTATTCCTGCTCTTCTCCCCGACTTCCTCTGCGCGTCCTTCCACCTTTCTCCCCCGGCCAGCCCGGAGGGACCCTAGCCAGCCCCTCTCCGTTTGCCCGTTCTCCATCTAATTGAGCACGAAAAGAGACTGGGACCTTTCCATCAGCTCCTCCGACCACTTGAAAACCCCGGCGCTACGGCTGGCTTTCTGCACGCCGTTGTGCAGCAGCTTCGCCTCCCGAAAGCTCGGGCCGCATCTACGTGGACTCGGGGAGGTCTACGAGGCGCCCGGCTAGCCTGCCCTCTCTCGTAGCCGGTCTTGGCTGCATGCTTCCTAACGGGGGCTGAGAAATTCTGCTTTTCAGGACCCGATTGACAGGTCCCTCCACCCACAGAAACGCCCTGGGAGTCTAACCCGAGCCACAACTCGCGGGGTGCTGGGTCCCACTCCCAACCCCTCCGGTCCCTACGGGGAGACGACGGCCCGGCCCTCGCCCTCCTCCCTGTCCCTCAATGCACTACCTCCGCGCGCCGAGACGTGCGTGAAGCCTGGTCCAGAGCTGCCCTGGCTGGTTGGTTTGTTTGTCAGAGCTGCCTGATTAACAGGCCAGGAGCTGTACAGGCAAACGTGGCTCCTTTCCAGCATGAGGCTTGTGGGCAAACTTCCCCTCCTGCCTGCGGTGTCGGCGCGCGTTTCGTCGCAGGAAAATAACCCGACGTTGCTCTCCACGAGCGAGGTGCAGGGTCCGGCTCCAGGGCCCTGGCCAGAGCTCCTTGCCAGCTTTGCATTCAGCCCTCGGTGCCAAAAGCCAGCATCTTTGCTGTTTTCCCTGGCGTGAGTGTGCTCCTGGCAGGATGGGGAGCAGGTGG
>NW_017728925.1:15278500-15279511 GCF_001723895.1 Crocodylus porosus
CACCATGGGTCTCCCGATGGCCCTGAAGGCAGACGGGTGCCTGGCCCAGGCTCGGGCATGCCGGGGGTGGAGGGCGCGGTGGGTGTCCCGACGGCCCCGGGCGCGGGCGCCCGGCCCAGCCGGGGTGCATGGCCCGGGGAGGGGTGCCTCACCTGCAAGCCCTTGGAGAGCGGGCAGAAGAGCACCAGGCGCACCAGCCGGCGGAGCCGCCTCATGCTGCGGGCGGGGCCGGGCGGGCGGCCGGCGGGGCTGCATGGGAGCGCGGCTAAGCCCGGCCGAGCATCTCCCGCCGCAGCCGGGCTCTGCGGCTCCTGCCGCCGCCTGCCAGAGCTGCAGTTAAAGGGGAGGCTGGCAGGGGGAGGGCGCTTTGTGACAGCCGATGGGAAAGCAGGGAGGATGGGGGGGCAGGCTGCGCTGCAAAGGCGCCCCCAGGGCGGAGCATCCCTTCCCCGGAGGGAGATGTGGGATGCCCCCGTAGGACGCGGCCCCTCTCGGCCTTCGCCTCGCAGGAAAGGCTTTGGTACCCGGGGAGAAAACTCCTGGGCGAGGGGGGTTTCCTCCGACTGGAAGCTCGTGTCTATGCACGAAGCCCCGGGCAGTGGTGGCCGCGGGGTTGTTGGGCAAGAGAGGCGTTTGGGGCCCCAGTTTTGGTGACCGATAAGCGAGTCGGATGGTTTCGATTTCGCTTTGAAACTGGAAGGGAAGTCTCTTGGTGCAACCTCAGTCCCACCGATTCAGCGCCATTCGTTTTTATCGGTATAAAGTGCGGTCGCCCGGTTTGCCCTCCCCTAAGGCCGCCTACCGCAGGGGGAAGCGGGGCTGGGGGCCGCGGGGAGCCGGGCAGGAGGAAGGCGACCCGGGTGGGTGCAACCCCCAGAGCAGGAAAATAGGAGAGAGGGGTCTTAAGGCCTGTGGCTCGGAGAGCTGAGACAGGATCAGGTAGATGGGAAGGAGCCGCGGAGGCATAGTTTCATAAATATTAGGGGCAAGTGACTCAGTCAGCACGGCCTG
>NW_017728925.1:15280852-15291027 GCF_001723895.1 Crocodylus porosus
TATCTCTCTCAGCAAACGAAGCTCCCCCTTTCACTGGGCTTCTTTGACATTACAAACACCCCCGTGCCTGCTGCACTGGGGTGAACCCTGGCAGGACTTCCATTACATTTGCATGTGGGGTTTTAAATGGCCAGCTAGCAACATCGCTTTGATAAAAGGCCTGGATTAACACCCAGCTACTGGGGCGGGGGCTCTAATTTGCACTGCTCTCTACAGTGGATTGCATCTCTGGAGCTTGCTCATCTTATTTTTAGTTGTAATTAGCCCTGTAGAAGGAGCCCCTCCCCTCCAATGCTTTGTTAAAGGGAGAATTTTTTTTTTGTTTAATGGAAAACACTGAGGGGAGGATGGGATGGTCAGAGGCACACTGAGCAACAGCCAGGATCAGCAGGGACCGCACAAAGCATCCCTGGGAAGAGGAATTCCTCTGAACAAAACCCGGGCTCAATAGAGAGGCCGTGCAGCCTCCGGAGTGCGGACGGCTGGCAGGATTTACCCCAAGTCGGCGCGGGACCGAGAGCGGAGTCCCTAGCGGGGCAGTGATGCGAGGCAGTGGATCAGCTTGCTCCTTCACTGCAGCCAGTGTCCTTCCTCCAGTGTGGGCCCAACCCCGATGTCTCCCAGGAAACCAGTCCTCCACCACTGCCTCCCATCCATCCCACGGTGCTGGGAATATCCTCACGCTGAGATTTCCCCTCCCCTCCTTTAGGACCAGACTTTGCCCAGCTCTTTAGATTCACAAGGGATCTCTAACTGAGTCTTACAGCCCGCCCCCCCACCACTAGCTGAAGTGAGAGCAAAGGGTACTCAGCACCGCTTGGGAGGCCCTGAGCACCTTGCAGGACTCGTCCCTGTTATTGGGCCCGAGTCCTGAAGTCCTGGCCTGCACCCGGATGCTGGAAACCTCGAACATCCATGGGGTTCAGCCCTGGGTTCTGAGCTGAGTCCACACGAGGTTGCACCTTGGTCCCGGGTTCAAACTCCACACAGCACCCTCTTTCAGGGGTGCTGGCATCCTGGTGACCTCCCTTCACAGTTATCAATCAGGAATCAGGCCCTGGCAGGGAAGATGGGCCTGAGAGTGTGCTGTCAGTAAAAGTCCAGCGGGAGACGAGGTGTGTGTGGACACGGGGCAGCTGCCCTGGCACAAAGGCAGGTAGCACCAGCACCACTCTAGCATTACAGGCAAGCGAAACCGAAGGGTGCAGCTCGTTCCTGCAGCTCATGAGAAACCTCTGTCTGGGGTATGCACCCTCTGTGCTGTCCTCGTCTCTCCCCCTGCCTGCCCACATGTGCTGTCCTTCTACCTGCCCGCTATTTCATTCTTCAGCACACACATCAGTCTCCCACTCCCACCCCGTCACAGGCTGGGGCTGTGAAGGCAGGCGTCAGTCACGTTACCTGGCAGTCATTCATCATTTCACTTGCAATCTGAGGATCGTTATCGTCACGCTCGCCGGCGCACTCATGGTCTCTGGGATCCAGCAAGCAGCTTGTGTGCCATTACATACGTTCTCTCAAGGCTTCTGTGTCATGAACTGCAAGCATAATGTTCCTGCTCCTGTTTCCCCATCACCCCTGCCTTGACACCCCACAGCCAGAGCCCTTGTAATACCCTGGTGGTAATCTCTGCTTTGTAGTGATAGAGAACTCACTCAACCGCTTTGCGAAAGCCGTCTTGGCTGTGCTTTGTAAGTGCTGGGCCCATGTAAACTAAGAAAACCCCCTCACAAAGCAAGCAAAGGACACAGCCTTTCCATTCTAGCAACCTGTGTTTTGGAGGAGGGAGCTTGGCAGATACATGACTCTTGATCTTTTGCTCTTGCAGCTCATGCTGTCTATTAAGTCTTAGAAGTTTAATGCACAAAAAAGACTTTTAAAGCATAGGGAAATCCCACCCGTGCAAACAGACATGCAGTTGCAGCGCACAAGGGCAAAAATCGTGGCGTGTACATGAGCCCAGAAGCTCTCCAACTCCCCTGGCTGGAGGGGGGTTGCACTTCAAAAGGCTGCTTGCTGGAAGAAATTAAATCCTCTGAAGGGGCCTGGTGACTCAAAGAGCAGGATGTGGATCACTTCATTTGGGAGGAGTCTACCATCCCCACCATGGCCATGGAATATGCATGGAATATCGGCCAAGCCAGAGTATCTCATTAGGGATGAACAGACCTTCTCCAGCAGCAATATGCCAAGTAATTAAGTGATTAGTATTGATTGTTAAGATGCCTAAAGAGCAGTTATCATGGAATGATTAATTAATCCAATCAGGAGAGGAATAAAAATTCTGCAGGTGTGATTATCTCTTAGACCCAGTGAGCAAAGGGAGAGAAATATCTCCGGCTCTCTCTCCCTCCAGCTGCCATGCTGAGCACGTGCGGCATGGCGGAGTGGGGATGAGCCTGGTCACTGAATCGGGAGGGGCTATTTTGCTCTCACTGCTCCCCTGAAATCTGTAGAAGCAGGATGAGACTTTTGCGCTGGGGCAAATGAGCTCAGGAGTTTAATGCAGGCTGTATGGATGCCCATGCAGTGTAAGTATATTTAATAAAGGGGTGGGACCCCAGTATCACATCTGACAGGTCTGGCAGTTATAAGAAGTCATGCGCCATAGAGAATTATTAGTATCCAGAGAGCAGAATAATGCAATTGGGGTGACTGTGACACTTTGTCAGGTATAAGCTGTGAGAGGGGCAGTACCTGCGCTGGCAGCTGACTCCTCACCCCCCTGATCCATGCCTGACAAAGCCTCATAGTCGCCCCAATTGCAGGTACGTCTAGCAACAGAGTGTCCCGGGTCCTTCATGGGCAACAGGACCTGTATGTCTCTATGTCCAGACATAAGCACCAGCCTATCTCCAACAGGAGCCAGCACCACCTCCTCAGAGGAAGGCGATTGAAACCCACTGGGCAGCCGAGGAGACGCAGTGTCAGCTCTGGAGGTCTCATCCTAGCCCCGAGAACTAGAGAGGGGGTCAGATCAGCAGCATGAGGTTGTCTTTCACTCCAGCACATCGTGACATTGCTCAGGCAGACCCACACGCTCCACAGGGTCACTCAGCCATTTGCCAGCTGAAGCAGGGGCAGAAGGTCTGTGCTCTCCATCCATAACCTGACCTGGGAGTGACTTGGTGCTCAGGCCTTGCCCCAGCTCCTCTGTATGAGGGACGGTTTCACCACTAGTAAAAGTTTTCTCTGCAGTCCTGTGTTGGAAACCCATTTGCGCATCTGCCAGCCTGAACTCACAAGGCTGGTGGAACAGATGCTTGCAGCTGACTAGGGCGGGACACTGAATTAGGTGCTTTGGAGAGAAGGAAACAAGCAATTTAGCAACAAAACATCAGCATCTTTGAGAGACCCAAAGCAGCTGCCATTGATCTTCACGGCGGGAATCTTCTGCTCAGCCCCTTTGATTAACTTCTTCCAGTTTCCCTCGTGTAACTTAGACCACATAAGCCCTGACAATCTCTGATAAACCGGCTTCCCGGAGCATCGCTGCCCTGTGATTGCTTTTGAGTCGTTCAGTGACTTTCACGGCACGTCCTGGGAAACCATTTCACGCCTCCTGGCCCAGGGTCCTGTCACGTACTCAGGACACGTGCGACTCGGCGCACGTGCGCTCAAACACTTCTTACAAATTATCCAGACGGCACTCGAAATAAAAGTGGGCCAATGGACCTGTGTTTTGATCTGACCCAAGCAGGAGGAGGAGAGAAAGGAAAGCTTTGGATGAGTTATATGGGTTTGAAGAGCTGTCAAGATCAAGTGCACTCCCATTCCACATACAGAAGTTATTGAGTAGCAGTGTGAGGATATCTGTCTCCCGCTGACATGTACATGCCGATAGTTTAATAAATAGCTTTTATAAGAGTATAATAAATAGCTCTTGTTTATGAGCAATGCTTCTGCCTCCTCCAGCATTTGGCAAAACGTGTCTTACCCCTTTTATGCCAGGCCATTTCCCCCTGACACGGACCTGGGTGAGTAGGAGGGGTGATAGCACATGCTACCCATGGCTCAGGGAGCTTGGTATCCCCTCCCCAGCACTGCCCAGGACCATGTGTTTGCATGCCGAGAGCCTGGGCTGAGCCCACAGGCTGTGCTCTCCATCCCTCTGCACGCGCTACAGCCTCCGACGACTGTGCTAGGGTCACTACAGCCCGACCCCAGGCTGCCGCGGCTTTTCCTAGCAGCAGCTTGGCATGGCAGGAACCCACACAGCTCCCCGCTGCCTCTGCCCCTCACCCGGCGTCATTCCCTGTCGTGACTGCAGGGAGTTTATCTGCCCAGAGACTCGATGGGAAAAGCCACGAGCCGCCCCCCACAGAAATCGGGCGCCCCGGAGGGAAGGCAGCCGGCTGCAGAGTCCGCCAGCGATACGGGGGGCCGACTCTCCTCTGCGCTGCCCTGGCCTCAAGTTGGAGCCAGGGCCCTAATGTCTGGGCTGACGGGTGTAAATGAGAGCAGGATGCAGGTCCAGCCTCTGCTGCAGTCCCCATGGAAACCGCTCAGCCAAACCGGAGAGCAACACAGCGCCCTTTGGCCCCTTGCCCGTGGCAATCTCACCGCTGTGGAGCCACGCGGTACTCAGCCCCCATCCCGACCAGGCCTGCGGTCCGCTCCAGGGAGCGCTAGGGACCCGATCCTGCAAGGCACCGACTGCTCCTGGCCTGGCCTGCATGCACCGAATGCTAGCGGTGCTAGAGATACGCAGATGCTCCCACATGCGTAGAAGGAGCGAGCTCGCCGTACGGTCCGGGCTTGACTGAACGGCCGGACAGGAGTGCCTGAACCCTACTAGGAGCCCGGGGCCCTCGGCTGTCTTCTCTTGGACTCTGCTCCACAAAAGGTGGAGCTGAGCCCCAGGGGCTCTGTGCTAGGCAGATGGGTGCCCCGGTGCGGTTAACTGACTGGCAAGGCTGTGCCTCCGAGATGGTTCAGCCTATCGTGCCCGACTGCAGAGGCTCTGGAGCGCTTCCCAGCTCGGTGCGGCAAGCCATCCTTTCTGCCGGCTGGGAGATCCCCCTGAGTCTTCACAGCTCCTCAAACCAGCCACTTTCCTTCCCAGGACTGGATGCAGGGTTTGTACAGGAGCCAGCTGCTGCACTCGGTGCCAGTGCTGGATGGTGATGGGTACCTCCCCAGGGCGGGGGGCATCTAGGCTGTGCCATGCCTGCTGTTCCTTAGAGGTCATGTGGACTACTGGAGGGGGAAGAGGGACCAGGGTCTAATCCTTGCTCTGCTGAGCGACACCAGGCAAATCGCTTCCTCTCCATGGGCTTCCTTGTCCCGTCTCTGAACCGACTGCCTTTGCAAAGAAGGGGCAGCCCCCGGCCTGCACGGGCAGAACAGGGCAGGTCCAGTGCAACGGAGGTCCCGGGCTGCAGTAAGCGCTGCAGGATTAAAATGATGATCCCTAGGGCATTAGCAGGGCACGAGGCAGAGTCCCAACCTCTGCTGCCTCCCTAGCCCTGGAAAGCACATTGCCTCTTGTTTCTGGTCAGGGCTTAGTCCAGGAAAGGGGCAGCCTGCAATAAGTAGGGCCAGGATATAAGGGCTTTGCCCTGTGGCCTGCAGAAGGCTTGATTTACTCCCACCCAGCAGCTCCTAGCCACATAAAGGATGCCCACTGGGCCTGGCGAGGTGGGACAGGCCCCCACAATCCCTATCCCCAGCTCTGGGCTTCGCTTTGGAGACGACAGGCCTGAGCTTGGTGGTGTTTTCTGCTCGTCCTTTCAGTGTTTGAGGCAGATCATCCGCACTTCCTGCATCTAATTCACAGCTGGCTGTGCCCGATGCCATCAGCTGTCTGAGTGCTCAACAGGGCTGATGTTGCTGGGTGCAGCAGTTATAATTAGAAATGCTAATCGGCTCTCGTTTTCATAGCGTGACAGTCCCTCCACCCCGGTGCAACACCCCCCCACACACACACGCACGCGCACGCGCACACACACACACACCTGGCCCACCCTCCCCACCCCATGCAATCCCACTAGTTATTTTTGAGGCTGGGCTGAATTAGTGAGTGCCAAGAGGTTTGCAATTCAGGCTCTGCTCGGTGCAAAACAGCAGCAGCAGCATCCAAATGCCTCAGCTGTGTGGAGTCAGGGCAGCGGTGCTGGGGCAGCCAGGGCATCTCCTGCCCCCCCGCACCCAGGCTCAGCCCAAACAGGACACGCAAGCTGGGATCTGGTCATTTCAGAGCCAGGATCAAAGGGATGGGCTGGGGGTGGAGGATCTTTCACTTCTCCCTCGCTCCTGAGGTCTTTTGCCCCTCACCTCCCTCCGCTGAGAGCCTGGTGCTGCTTGCTGCCCTCTTGCTGATGCCCCGCAAGCTTGTGGAGGGACCAGCAATGACTTCATTGACTGGCAAGGATTCACTGCTATTCAGCTGAACCCAGTGTCCCTGTCTCATCTGCCTGTTCCTCTTCCACAGTGAACACCAGATAAACCAGGGCTGCTTTGCTACGGATCAAACAGGGTTAAACTCCTGCCATTTAGCTCCACTGGCTGGACGGTGACACCCGGCAGATCCGTTCCTCCTTCTCCTTTAAACCAGTCCGGTTGTTCCTCTGTCCAGGCCCCGGGTGCCTGCGCGTGCACCACCCCATGCTGATGGAAACGGGCTGCACAGCTCTCCCGTTCCCTACGACACCTGCAGTCCAGGTGAGCAAAGCTCCTGGGGAACTCGCGTGAAATGGGGCAGAGCGTCTGCTAAAAGCAGAGGACAGCAACATCAGCAAACTTTTCCCTTCTGCATCCTCGCCCGGCAGGGCTTGCTCTTCTGCGGCACTCCTTTGCTTTCCTGTTTAAAGAGAGACCGAAAAGCCCGGAGCAGAAGCTGCCGCAGTTGGGAATGGCCTCAACAAGGTGTTTGGGTTGACCCAAAATGATCTTTAGTCACCCAAAATGACCCAAAATGATCTTTATTCACCCAAAATGACCCAAAATGATCTTTATCCAAGATGTTTAGGGGCTGAAAGAGATCATCAGGTCCAGCCCCGCCCCCGGTCTGGGCTGGAAAGACTGCTGGGGTCAAATAGCCCCAGCAAAGTGTATGTCTAGTCTCCTTTTGAACATCTCCAGGGAAGGTGCTTGCACCCCCCCCCCCCCACCATGTGCTGTTTTGCAGCCGGGCCACAGACCTGCTAGGGATGCGGGGGGGCTTTAGCAGGTGCGTGAGATGCACAAAGAATGATGGAGCAGAAGGGAAAGTACCTTCTGCACCCCCCTGCACCCAAAAGCTTTGGCAGCTGGTTTGCAGGGGAGACGGGGTGCAGCGGTGCACGCAGCCTCGCGGGTAGCGGCGCGCTCTCCCTGCCACCTCTGCTTCCATCACTTCTCTTTGAGCAGGGATCAGCCATCAGGGACCGCCCTGCCGCTTGGCTTCTGCTCTGGTGATCCCCGCCAGGGCAGATCCCACGCCCGAGGTGGTGCAGTGCAATGCCCAGCGTCCACCTGAGCTCCAGCAGCTCCCTGAGCCCATCAGTAAGTCTGAGGCTTGCCAGGACACCAAGCTCAAAGGGTCGGGCACTGCCCAAATGGCCTGCCGAGCCAGGGGCTCAGCTGCGGACAGTGGGGCAGAGGCTGGGGGGGACAGCAGCTGGGGACAGCCAGCCCGGCTAGAAAAGGAGAGCTGCTTTCATTAGGATTTCTGTCATGCACCAGCCACAGGCTCTTCCCGGCAGAGGCCAGGGGGAAGAAAAGAGGAAGGTTGCACAGAGGCTCCTGGCACAACCAGGGAATGAGAAAGCAGCTCCCTGAGCTGGTTCAGCCAGTTAATTAGTTATTAATCTTTCCTGTTTGCCCTGGGAGATGCTGGCTGCCTTTGCTTCTCCCCACCCCATAACCCCCTCTCCCAGCCCGTGCCTAGCGCTCACTCCCAACACAAAGAGGCCTAGGGCTGCTCAGAAAGAGCGTACCGGGAACGCCTTGTTTGCTCCCTGCGTGGGGTATTGACATCCGTTTCTCGCAGGGCTCCTGGCTCAGAAGTCAGGCTTGGGCAATGCCATCTCTGCCTTGGAAACAAGGGCAGTGGGACCGGGAGGCCACGCTTTGTTCAGAAAAATGTTGCACACACAGATCTAAGCCTACAGAGCAGCTGCATGTGCACATGCACACGCGCGCACACACACACACACACACACACACACAAAAGCAGAGTGAGACCCAAGACCTGCTCTGCAGTATGCACGCACACCGACATACTCCATACCATGCACACGCAGCGATGACATGCACAAAGCCAATGAGCAGAGACCCGGTACCGTACATGCATACAGCCATTGCGTGTGCACACAAGCAACTATGAGGAGCTCCTGTGCATGTACAGACAAATGCAGGCACTTGCACGCAGCTAGTGTCCAGAGAGGTGCTTTACAGAGGCCCCAAAAGAGAATGGACACAATTTTGGAGGAAAGGGGCATCAGTAGCTATTGAACAGAGGAGTTGGGGACTTGGCCTCTGAATCAGACCTTAAATGCTGGAGGCTGCGAGTGGGAGAGGAAGAGTGGGGGGAAGAAAGCCCTGGGCAGATGCAGTCCATGCTGCCTTTCATCATCAGCTCTCTGCCCCTGCGTGACACAGGATGCTGGGCTAGAAGGACCTAGGGTCTGACCCAGTACACGCAATTCTTATGTAGGCACACGCAGAACTGGATGCTCACAGGCAGCATATAAATGCGCACAGTCAGCCACGACGGGCCTGTATGCAGAGTTGGATACACAACTACAGTTGATGTCCGCAGCTATACACACACTTACACACACGTGGCTACTGCCCACGTGCGCCTACAGAGCTATACGTGCATCAGCCAGTCAGCCCATCGTTCCTGGGTTGTCCCTTCCCAAGCACACGGGCATAGATTTATTAGCATTTGTCCCACGTATGTGATGCATTTGTGCACAACTGTGCACACTGACCCACGTGCCTTTCCCCGGTGAGGGAGGAGCCGAGGCTGCTTGCAGCTCCGTCGCTGGTCCCGGGAGTGAGATGGAAAGCACTGAGATGCCTTATGCCCGTGAAGCGCTGCTGTCTCCCTGGCAGTCAGAGAGGAGCCCTGAGCAATGACTTGCTCTGACAATGAACTGATTTCTCCTGGACGGCACAAGGCAGCGCAATGAATAGCTTACAATATCATTACAATGAAGCCGCAGAGGCATGGAGGCAGGAAATGAAATCTGAGAGGGAGCTCCAGTTCTCCGCACGTCTGCACAACCCATGAAAAATCACCGCTCCGGGAAGGGCTGGTCTACTGGGAAAACACACGCTCGGCTCACGGGGTTGTGAACACCCATCTCCATCCCCCCAGTGCTTCTCCTCTATTGACTCGACGTGGCAGGCAGAGAGCTGCATTGGAGGCCTGAGCATGCAGAAGGGGCTGCTCATTGCACCTGGTTCTTTTGTTTCCAGCTTGCCGAGGGCCTAGATCGATGGGTCTCACTCCTCAGAGCCTCGTGATCATGATAACGATTCTCATTTGATGCCTACAGTTAACTGGCAATGCAAGGAAAGGTTGGCAGATAACATCCCCTTCCATGGGAGGCCTGGGAAGAGCTGTCAGCTCAGAGGAGGAAACGTCGAATGTGTCTCTTGTCTGCTGTGGGCCTATGATTTTCAGTCCCAATCCCCCAAGTCATGTGGCTTTCATCACGCTAACAGCTCCTGATGGCTCTTGGCAGGGAAGCAGGGAGAGATGATGATGAGTAGGACCTAAGAGAAGGGGAAGCTGCTTCTGTGCCTCGTGTTTCTCGTCCCCTCTGCCGAGAGCGGCTGCACTGAGCCGTCGGGGCTGCCTGGAAGCGACGTCCTGGCTCAGGAGGGCTGGTTTGCCAGGTGGTGCAGGCTTGGGACTGGCCCTGAAACACTGACGTGTGGTCTCATGGCCGTATGCACATGTGAACACGTGTGCATGCACACGCGCACTCATAACCATCTGGGGCATGCAATCCCCGCCCCCCGCTCCCCCACAAGCCATGCTGGTGCTTACAAATGCACAGCCACCCATGCACAAAGGGCATGAGCCCACACACCCCAGCCAGGCTCTGGCTTGCATTCTCCCTGCATCTCCCATGCCAGGCACAGCAGGGTAAGCCATCTCCTCCATTGGTCCCAGCAGCTCTCCCGTGGCACAAGGCTGCAGGGGTGCACCGGAGACGGGCAGCTGACCACGCCGAACC
>NW_017728925.1:15291127-15312817 GCF_001723895.1 Crocodylus porosus
GTGTGCACACAAGCAACTATGAGGAGCTCCTGTGCATGTACAGACAAATGCAGGCACTTGCACGCAGCTAGTGTCCAGAGAGGTGCTTTACAGAGGCCCCAAAAGAGAATGGACACAATTTTGGAGGAAAGGGGCATCAGTAGCTATTGAACAGAGGAGTTGGGGACTTGGCCTCTGAATCAGACCTTAAATGCTGGAGGCTGCGAGTGGGAGAGGAAGAGTGGGGGGAAGAAAGCCCTGGGCAGATGCAGTCCATGCTGCCTTTCATCATCAGCTCTCTGCCCCTGCGTGACACAGGATGCTGGGCTAGAAGGACCTAGGGTCTGACCCAGTACACGCAATTCTTATGTAGGCACACGCAGAACTGGATGCTCACAGGCAGCATATAAATGCGCACAGTCAGCCACGACGGGCCTGTATGCAGAGTTGGATACACAACTACAGTTGATGTCCGCAGCTATACACACACTTACACACACGTGGCTACTGCCCACGTGCGCCTACAGAGCTATACGTGCATCAGCCAGTCAGCCCATCGTTCCTGGGTTGTCCCTTCCCAAGCACACGGGCATAGATTTATTAGCATTTGTCCCACGTATGTGATGCATTTGTGCACAACTGTGCACACTGACCCACGTGCCTTTCCCCGGTGAGGGAGGAGCCGAGGCTGCTTGCAGCTCCGTCGCTGGTCCCGGGAGTGAGATGGAAAGCACTGAGATGCCTTATGCCCGTGAAGCGCTGCTGTCTCCCTGGCAGTCAGAGAGGAGCCCTGAGCAATGACTTGCTCTGACAATGAACTGATTTCTCCTGGACGGCACAAGGCAGCGCAATGAATAGCTTACAATATCATTACAATGAAGCCGCAGAGGCATGGAGGCAGGAAATGAAATCTGAGAGGGAGCTCCAGTTCTCCGCACGTCTGCACAACCCATGAAAAATCACCGCTCCGGGAAGGGCTGGTCTACTGGGAAAACACACGCTCGGCTCACGGGGTTGTGAACACCCATCTCCATCCCCCCAGTGCTTCTCCTCTATTGACTCGACGTGGCAGGCAGAGAGCTGCATTGGAGGCCTGAGCATGCAGAAGGGGCTGCTCATTGCACCTGGTTCTTTTGTTTCCAGCTTGCCGAGGGCCTAGATCGATGGGTCTCACTCCTCAGAGCCTCGTGATCATGATAACGATTCTCATTTGATGCCTACAGTTAACTGGCAATGCAAGGAAAGGTTGGCAGATAACATCCCCTTCCATGGGAGGCCTGGGAAGAGCTGTCAGCTCAGAGGAGGAAACGTCGAATGTGTCTCTTGTCTGCTGTGGGCCTATGATTTTCAGTCCCAATCCCCCAAGTCATGTGGCTTTCATCACGCTAACAGCTCCTGATGGCTCTTGGCAGGGAAGCAGGGAGAGATGATGATGAGTAGGACCTAAGAGAAGGGGAAGCTGCTTCTGTGCCTCGTGTTTCTCGTCCCCTCTGCCGAGAGCGGCTGCACTGAGCCGTCGGGGCTGCCTGGAAGCGACGTCCTGGCTCAGGAGGGCTGGTTTGCCAGGTGGTGCAGGCTTGGGACTGGCCCTGAAACACTGACGTGTGGTCTCATGGCCGTATGCACATGTGAACACGTGTGCATGCACACGCGCACTCATAACCATCTGGGGCATGCAATCCCCGCCCCCCGCTCCCCCACAAGCCATGCTGGTGCTTACAAATGCACAGCCACCCATGCACAAAGGGCATGAGCCCACACACCCCAGCCAGGCTCTGGCTTGCATTCTCCCTGCATCTCCCATGCCAGGCACAGCAGGGTAAGCCATCTCCTCCATTGGTCCCAGCAGCTCTCCCGTGGCACAAGGCTGCAGGGGTGCACCGGAGACGGGCAGCTGACCACGCCGAACCGTATGCTTCCCTCCCAGCTAAGAAACCTCTTGTCCTCTGAGCCCTGTCTTTCCCCTGCCCCTGGAGCCACTGCATCTGGCCAGGAGCACATAGGGGTGGATATCAAAGCTCTTCAAAGGTGCCAATGCAGAAGCCAAAGCAGAGGAGAGGACCCTAATGGGTTGATTTTTTTTTAATTGCATAGAATTGAATGGACTGGATTGGGCTTTGCCATCCTGTGAGCAGCGGGGGCTCACACGCATGCAGCCGCCTCCATCACACAAGCAAGATCCTGCCATCTGCAGCTCTTTTGTGTTCCCTCCGGCTCTCTCCAGCTCCCTTTTGATTCGGTGACAATTGCTCGTCCCAGCAGGACACCCTGCTACCTTAGGCATTAAAGAGACGGGTGACAGTGAGTTGTGCTGACTGTCTTGCAAGCAGCCCATCTGCACAAGGGATACGGGGTGGGGGGCGAGAGCTCCCAGCTCTCAGATAGAGGCCAGAGTTAATCACCCAGGGTGTTGGCAGGCCAGATTCTCCATTATTTTACTCCCACAACAGGGCAGGAAGAAATAAGAGGGGTCTGAACCCAGCTCTGGGCTTTCCATATTCTGGAGCTATGTCAAGGCCCTGGTGTGATATAGAGCAGCCTCAGCATCTCCTGTTTGCAGTGCCTTCCCCTTCCTGAGGCCCCTGCTGCACACTACATACATCACGCAATGAGCAGGCGAAGCGCACAATAAATTCAGACTGGCCACACTTGCAAAGTAATGCTCACACTATACACATGTCTAGGCAGCTATAAGAAGAGCCAACGCTACCAAGTTTGTGCTTGAAAATGTATGACAACTCTATAGCTGGCTTCATTTGAACACGTGGCCGGGCCCTGAGTGTTGCACACCAGCTCAAGGCCGTTCATGCTGTGTCCAAGACCATAGGAGGATGCTCACGTTTGGGTGGCAAAGCAGTTTGCAGGCATATGTTGAATATTGTGGCAGAGGGTTTATCACATGAGAGGTTGGTGGGAACCACAGATCAGCAGGAGCCAGCGTGCGTGTTCACAGCTGGTCTCCAGCCCTGGGGAAAGCAACTGGCTGCCTCTTCTCACTCTTAGTCCCCAAATACTGCAGTTTCCAGAGGAAGGGAAACAGAAGGGCATGTAGCCAGCAAGCGGATTGAAAGCGGTTTGGTTGCAAAGCAGCCTGCATGCACTTGCTGGCCTTTCCTTCCTTTCTCAATGAGGCTCTTAGCTTGATGGCTCAGGAATTTCATCGTGGAAGGGCTTTGAGCACCCGAATAACAACACAGAGCTCCTCACCTTTCCACGTGCTTTACAAAGGAAGGCAAGACTCATTAGCCCCATTTTACAGGTAGGAAAATAGAGACACAAACAGGTGATGCGGCCTCTCCACTACCAGGAATACGTCCAACGAGCAGCATGAGCAGAACCCCTGCTTCGTGGATTCGGGGCCATCGCACGGTGGCACCGACTTGCTATTTGCCGAAGGCTTTCTGCTTTTCCTCTGACACAGCAGCGGGGAAGCCCCAGCACAAGCGAGGCAAGTCCCAGCTGAGTCCCGGCAGGTGGGTAATCGGAGGATACCGGTCCTCAGGCAGCCAGCCAGCGGCACTGCGGAGCAAGGGGAGAGTTGTTCTCCACCACGGATGCATGCGGTGGAGCCACGTCCGAACGCCTGGAGGAGAGTTTGGATCTGGAGCCCGCGTCGGCAGCTGGCAGGGGCAGAAAGCACCTTGGAGTCCACACAGAGGTCCCAGCGCGGCCGCCGGCGGATTGGGAAGCCTCCGGGGACGAACACAGGTCAAAATCGGCTGTAACTAATTGAATTTCCCCAGTGCTGCAGTTCAGGGTCCTCAATCCATAAGGGAAAGGGTCCGAGCTTTTATAAACTAATGAGAGTTTGACCCCATCTCTGAAGACACGCTGGAAGTTTTCCAATACTGTCGATCAGCTTAAAAGGCCCCTTACTGTTTGAGTATCGCATCAAGTCGGAGATGTATGTTAGTCCTGGTGAAAGACTTGAGGGCGGGCTTGGCTTCTCCCCTACCTCAAGGCGCAGGGAAAGAAGGAGATGGGTCCCAGTGGGGTAGGGATGGGGCACCCCGCAGATGGCTTTCCAGGAGAGCTGCCTGCGAGCTCCTTCCTCTGCATTGCTCGCTAACACCGCTCCATTGATTCTCCCAGGCGGGCAGCAGCTACACAATATTTTGTGTAGCTGGAGTCATTAATAGGAATCAATCAATGAAAAGGAAAATAGAGTGAGAGAAGCTGTTTGTTTGGCCCAAGGCATCTTCTCCACGTGTGTCACGGCTGAGCGCGTGTCCTGTGCTGCCTTGGCTTTGGCATCAGAACAAGCAGGCGGCCAGGAAGCAGGTCATGAAGACACCCCAGCCAACACAGCCCGGCCCCTAAAAGACAAGGAATGAAACCAGACTCAATTTTTAGGCTCATAAATGTTGATGCTAAAACACCTGCCCCCTCAGCGCTCACATCTGGAGCCGGTCTTTCCAAAGAGGTCCCTTCCCAGCCTGACTCCGAACGGGGCAGGTTTTGCCATGCAGCCCCGCAGCTAATGGCTCCACCGGGACGTTCAAGGGCAGGTTTTCGTGGAGCTGCTTGCGAAGTGGCCGTGCTTCGGTCCCCGAATGGGAGCTGTGACCTTGGGAGAATCGTGATCTCCTCTGCCCCTGTGTGAGCCCAGGGTCACTCCAGGGAAATAAGGGGAAGAACTCCAGACTGAGACCAGTGCAAACAAGGTTGTATTTTACCTGCGGGAGAGTTCCCGGGAGCCAGGCCTGATTTATCCCTTGATCCTTCTGATATGAAATTGCTTTTCTATGGGAGAGGGAATGCCTTTGCGAGGGAAGCATGATGTGTGTGCAGTTCCAGTGAGTTCAGGCCCTTCCCTCGCCTGCGAAATCACTGGTGCCTCCTCTCTGCTTTCTCATTAGACCTAATCCACTTCAGCATCGACCAGATGAGGATTACACTTTGCTCCTGCCTTTAATTCTGCAATATTTGCTATAGAAGAGGATCTGTTTTTGCAAAGGATCCTATCTTCACTGGGCTCCCTATGAGGCGGAGGGGCCTGCGTGACCAGTGCTCTTCTCTCCAGCTGAGCAGATGTTGTCCCTGGCTGCTCTCCCCCCCAGCCCAGCCTTAAGGACCACCGGGTGCTTTCTTCATCCAGCCCAGTGCCCTGCTCAAGGCAGGGTCGTCCCTGCCCAAACCAGCCCAGACGTGGGTTGGTCGAAGCTGCATCCATAACCGTGCAGCAATGGAGCCGCCCCACCCTCGGTAAGCCGTGCCAGCGCCGGACCACTCCTGGTCGGAAACCTCTTCCTGAGGCACAGCCTCAGTCCCTCTTGCTGCACCGTTAATCCCATTCCTTTCCGCCCGGCCCCCAGACAACAATTGGTTGCTATCTGTTTCATTGCAACCCTTTGGGATCTGGAGACCCTAATCCATCCTCCCTTCTGTCTTCTCTCCTCCTGACTAAATGCTCCCAGGTCTTCTGGCCTTTCCTTCTACATCTTTAAACTACTTCCCTGCCTCTCCTCTGGACTCTCTCCAATTTCCTCAAGCCAGGATCCCTGAGCTGTGCCCAAGTGAGGCCTCACCAGTGCTGACTGGAGTGGAAGAATTGCTCCCTGGCTTACTTTACCCAAGTCAGTGTTATTCATGCTATGTGCTTTCAATAGCACATACCTGTGCTATTAATACTCATGCTTATAAACACACACAGACCGGCACCACAGCTTGTTCACTGACTGCTTTCTTCTCCTAACCCTGAAGACAGACAGGGTGGATCTGGGGAGGGAGGTCTAGACTGGGATTTTCTTAGCTGGGCAGCTTGGCCTGCTCTGGAGGATTGCAGTAGATGCTTCTTTGAACCTTGCCTAAGTCAACAGTGAGCATGTCTACACGTTGGTTAATGCACCTTAGATACCGTGTGTTTAGTTTTGTACTGGCTTAATAAAGTACTAACTAAAGGTGCAGCACCTAGAGTTACTGTGCAGTAGTGCCGGCGCACTCTTATTTAGTGATGCTTACTGCTCATTCGCCTAATAACACGGTGCTATTAGCATCATTTGGGCCTTGCCATGCTACTGCACCGTGTAATGCACAGTAAGCATCTCATGTAGACGCTCCCAGGGAGTAAAAGCTGCTGCTGTTGAATTGCTCTGCAGGGCTTTGCATGACGTGAAGTCTTGCTCTCAGATCTGTCACCAGGTGCCTGGAGTAAAAGGGATGTATATCAATGAGCACTGCCTTTCAGTGCTCTTTTTGGCAGCCTTAGGAGAGAGCAGAAGCTGAACTGGGCAACAGAGTAAGCTATTCCTTTGCCCCAAGATAACTCTCCTACGCAAGCTGGCCATCCGGGGTCCATTGAGGCTCCAGGGGCAGGGATCCAGCACCTTTCTCTGGCATGGAAGAAATGAGAAATGGCTGATGTGATCTCATTTGCATTAGAAATAAGGAAAAACCAAATCCTGTTGCAAAAGGGAGAAAGCTTCCAGCACGGCTGCCTCAAGAGCCGGCTGTAGCTAGGCAGATTTCTGTTTCAGAGTCGGCTGGACCCAGCTCGGGGCTGTTATCAGTTTACTCGGGGGGTTATTCAGTGCCACTGATGCAGTATCTCTTAGAGGTTCAGCGCCTGGGGATTTCCAGTCTCAGGCTGTATGTAGGAGGCAAGCTCACATTTTGGGAGGCCAGTTTTTTTTCATGAAAAGGCGAGATCAGACAGTCCCTGACCCAGCAGGCTCAGCTGGGAAACGAGGGTATTTAGATACTGAGTCACAAACATGACAGCTTGGCTAATGGCCGGCGGGGGCCCTGATTCTGCAAACACCGACCCACGCGCTTCAGCGGGATACAACTGGGCTTTCCATTGAACTTGATGGGACTCCTCGCTCAGCTGAAGGTAGCCTTGGTTCAGCAGAGTGCTTGAGCACAAGTCCTCACATATTGGGCTGGACTGAATGGGATTAAGTATCTTGGCAGAGGGCTCTGGGGTGGAGGTGGAACAGGCTCAGACGCACGGAGGAAGCCGTCCACAGGACTGAAGCTTGCTAAGATGCATTTGCCAGATGTCTGAGGAGCCTCGGGAGCTGCGATCAGCGGGAATGCGCTAATTGTTCCTTCCGCAGGAACAGCTTGCCCTGGGCTAATTCGCTCTGCAAACAAATAGCCGCATGTCTGGGATACTCCTGCCTGACGTGTGCCATCCAGGTACGACCGAATGCCGCCTGCGGGAAGGGGGATGCTGAGAGATGCAAGAGAAGGCGGAAACACGCCACGAACCCCAGGACAGCGCAGCCAGCCACATATCTGATTGCACAGGCCTGCGTGTATTGATTGTGGGCTAGTAAACCGAGCAAGAGGCCAAGCCTGAATTCTCCCCCAGGCTCCGCCCCTGACAACTCTGTGCCACTCTGTGCCTCAGTTTCCCCATCCGTCCCCTGAGGGCGGTGCTTTCCTAGGCTCCTGTGTGCCACCTTTCATGAACCCGTGCAAAGCTGCCAGGATGAAAGGGGTTATAAAAACACACAATGTTATAGCAGTTGGACAGGGGAAGAGCCTCCCTTTTACAGGCTGACCAGCTTCATCCGGTGCCAGTCACAGTCATTTCCCCTCAGGCAGCCAGTTCTCCTCCTCCTGTCTTGGGAAAACATTTGCCAGGTTGGTTGGAGCAATTCAACCACCTGAAGCCCTTTTTTTTCCCAACCTCACTCTGACACGTGGCTGCGTGGAGCAGGGGTGGATTCTCCATGTGCATCTCGGCCTCCGTCTGGAGGCCAGGCCCTTTCCAAGTGCATAGTCTGTTCTCAAGAGTGGGCTTGAGCTCTTGCAGAAAGCCTTGCTGTATTCAGGGTGCCAAACCTATTGCAATATGCGTAAGCCGGTCCAAATTTTACCTTTGCCATCCTCCACCTTGCTGTTTCTGTCCTCTCCCTCATGCCCCCAGTGCTCTCGGGCAGGTGTCGCTCTGGACGTAGTGCCGTTTCAAAGTCTGGACGCACCATTTTTCTGGCAGTTTAGCCCTGTCAGGAAGAGACGTGCATTTAATCCCGTTATACTAGCACGACCCTTCCCATGCACACACTAGTGCTGGAAAAAAGGTGCCTCACACCAATAAAACTATGTGGGAGGAAGCTATTCTAGGATAGCTTCATCCCTACTTATGATGCAGTATGAATAAAACGATCCTTGTATTGATTGCATGCTACCGAAAGCAGGAGGAAGGCTGAGCTGTCAGGAGTTTTGAGTTCTTCTCTGACAACGCTGGGGCAGAAACTCTGCTGGTCACTTCTTGCTCCCTTTATTTTTAAGGCCATGTAAACGGCTGCTACTTTCAACACCGTTCCCTTGGCAGGAGACTTTGTGAGGCAGGCCCCACTGGGTTGGAGTCAACAGAGGCACGGCTGGAAGTCCACCTTCATCACTGAAAAATTCCCCGTCTATCTCGCCACACGCCCAGGCCCTGTTTCTATGCAATTTTAATTTTTTTCACGCCACGGCAGGCAAGGAACCTTCCTTTGATGGCCATGCTCAAGAAAGAAGGTACTTAAAAATCGCAGCAATTACATGCAAAGCCATCTAGCTAGTTAGTTATTCCCATCCTAAGCTGCACTGAAGTCAGTGGAGACGGGTGTTGGGGTCTACACCAAGGGAGCAGCATCTAGGATTTGACAGTAGTGCCCACAGATCGAGGCCCGCTGTGCAGACAGAATAGGAAGTCGGTCCTGTCCCTAGGTGCAGTGTGGGGCTGGCGAGGTGTAGGCATTGCCCAAATTGCGGGGCTCTGTGCATCTAACACAATTCAAAGGCACTTTGGAAAGACACCTAAATATTTACATTGCAATTTTAAAGCACTCTGTACACTTTTGCTGAAAGCACATAAATGCGTTTAGCTTAGCGATCTCAAACGTTTTAGTCCAGGCCTGCCCCACCCCTCAGAAAACAGTAGGTCTTAGCTTTCTCTCATTTTTCCAGTTTTTTTCTCAGTTTTTGTGTTGCAAAGAACTCACAAGGAGCACAACAGACAGGCCAGGATGTTTTTGCCGCTCTGGATTCCTGTTGGCAAATTCAGGGGCGATCTTGTGACTCACGTGTAGGTGTTTGCACACTTACCAGTGCTAATATTGCACAGCATGCTGCAACACCCTTCAGAGGATCTCATATCATGCCTCCACGGTTGAGACTCACAGGTTTAACTGAGTTTCACCCAAGGGGAGAGGCAGGGAAAGGTCTCTCTCTACTCTGCATAGGGGCAGCTGTATGACTCTGTTCCTCTTCGTTTCATCCCGGCTCAGCAGCAGCTGCATTAACAGGGATTGTGAAGCAAACCCTAGGTGCTTGAGGATCATGGTTACAGGCTCGAGAGCAGTTATTAAACCGGAATGAATCCCTGAGCTGTCACGCACAGGCAACTATTGCACGCACATCTGTATGCAAGAACTCAGCACAGCAACTCCACTTACTGAGGCTCATGCTCCGGCTTCTATTTGGCATCCGAAACAACCCCTTTTCTTTATTTAGAAGCTGCAGACTACTATTAAGCTTCTTCCCTTGTGTTGCTCAGTCTAATCCATCAGCAGGCTTCAGGAGAAGGGAATTATAGTTAGAAGACATGCTAACATTTCATTATAAGTAAGCATGTGAAACACAATCATTGCTTGATAGTGTGTCTGCTGCCATCGTTTTCTGTCAGTAACTCTTCCCCCTTGGAATTTGAATTTTATTTGAATAATGGTCCTCAACCATTGCAAACAGAGCTCATTAACTAACCTGAGTCCCAAGGTGATGGATGGTTAGCGGCTTTCTTATCACCACGTTGCCAAAATCGAACGTCACTATGACAGTGCAGAAGTGCTCCAGGTTGCCGCAGGTTGAACTGCACGGCGCGTACGAATTTCTACAAACGTTTGTGGCCAGGCGCAGAGTTCTTGTCAGGATAACTGGGAAGTCCAGTCTGTTGCAAACCAAAGGGATAATATAATACAGTATCTAGATCCTAATACAATAAGGCCTCTTTGTGGCATGAGCAAGACTCATGAGACCAGCTGTGAGATGTCATCGGATGGCCTGCATCTACAGACTGGAAGTAAGAGGAATAACAGCTGTATTTGTCTCTCTGCCTCAGCATTAAAGCAGCTTAGTTATCAGAGCCTCTTTAGGGGAGATAGTAAGAATACGAACCAGCAGCCCCTTCTTTGATAAGTGCCATGTGGGAAAGGTCTGTTCGGTTGCTGAGCTCAGGGATGAATTCAGAGGCTGCTGCATCTGAAAAAGGATTGAACTCAAGCCTCCACGTGGGGCCCATTTTCCCATTATCTGCTCTCAATTTACTAGCAATTTTATGGCCCATGAGAACTGAGGGTGCTCAGCACCATACAGCGTCGGGCCCTGATGCTGCAAATGTCTCTCACCTGCCCAGAGGGCTTTGGGAATGTTATTGCTCTTTTCTGTGGCAAGCCAAAGTGTTTCCATTAGTGTCCTCTGCAAAACCCATGGAAGCCAGTGAAGAAAACTCTCCTTGGTCCTCCTGGACTTGCTTAGATGGAGCCCATAGTGTTTGCTGTTATGAAAACACCTGCTGATGACATGGGGCCTGACTCCCATCTCTCTCATTTCTGTGCACAGCAGCGGTAACTCCACTGATGCCAAGAAAAGCACCAGGTCAAACCAGGGAAAGCAGAGGCCAGCTCATGGGGTTGGCACACATTTATCAGCACTGTGCCTGGTAACAAGTGTTTGCTTGTTAGGACTGTTTGCAAGGAAGGACTTTATTTCCTTTTTGGTCTGCCTGCACAGCGTAATAGATTGCAGTGTGCTGGTTATAATGCCATTGGGTGTGATCCCAGCTCCTTGAAAACCCCTTTGGATAGTGCGGGTGCTCCACTTTTCAGACATCCCAGACTCCAGGACCAGACATCAAATTGCAGAGGGATGGGAGAAAAGATATGAGGCAAATGGTCAGGTGATCTCTGAAAAATTGGGGCCTTGGGAGTTACTGTGCACAACATGTCCAAAGCATATGAAATGAGATGCACCCCATTCGCTGTGAAGGCATCCTTGCGCACGCTGCTGAGCTGCAGATGTGTCTCTCACCCGAGCTCCTAGAGGCTGGACTCAATCTCTGATGGTGCCTCAAAACCCAGCATGCTCATGAGCTTTAAATAAATGAATCTAAGTTGCTTGAGTGAGGAAGACAGGGAATAGAGCAAGAAGTGCTGGGCAGCCAACACTGCAGGTGACTGGCAGTCTCCTCTCATACAACCATGCGGGGGCTGGACTCGACGATCTCATGAGGTCCCTTCCAGCCCCCAGTGTCACCGTCGGTGCCAATGTCAACGTCATCAATGTCAAATGTCTATGAAACCACGCATCTCTTCGCCATGTTCTGACCAGTGAGTTGCAAAATGGTTTCCAAAGTCCTGGGTTGTGATCCACTGAATCCTCTGCCTGGCCACATGGATCACTTCCTCTGTGCTGGCCACTGTTAAATGTACGGTGACATTCAAGGTATTGCCCCGATGTCCTTTTCCAGGTTCCTCCAAAGATGAAAAGGCCACACATGCTCTAAGCTACCAGGGCTCGTGGAGCAGACTACTCTGGGGAGTCAGGGAGCACTTAGGGACCCTGAAGGTTTTGTACAGCAACAGCTCTGTATAGGGATGTGGGAGGCAATGAGGCTGGGGAGAGTGCAGTGCTCTGGTGAGGGAGGTCTGCATGTTGCCTCTAGATGGCATTATCGAACAGGATACGCCGGGAGCATATGGAGAGAAAACTCAGAGTTGCTATATATTGGGAAGGGTGACTGCTTCTGAATGGCCTTTTCCCTTAGGGACAAGAAGCAAGCAGACCTGTGCATGCACACCCGTGGGTAGGGCACTCCACCATGGAGACATCTCCTGTCTATTCGAGAGCAGCCCACTCATCCGGAAGGCATCTGGGATGTGTTCAGAGGCTGTATCCAGGGAATATCCTCCCTTTTGCTCCTGGGTGCTCAAACTCTTCCAGTATGACGTTGTAGTTGGGCGGGGACAAATTGCCGTCAAATGGGCACAGCGTCCCAGTGGATTACTGACACGTAGCAGACACCTCCCAAGAGAGATACTTGGCTCTGCCTGGACCGCGCTGCCATTGGTAAGAGAGCCAGAAGGGGCCCGAGGGGGGCCCAGCAGGGAGGTGGCTGTTCTGGTCCCTACTTAGGAAGACGGAGGCAAAGAAATTGTTAAACATGTTAGTGCTACTTCACGGTCAGGGCGGCTAGGGTCTGGAACCAGCTTCCAAGAGAAGTGGTGCTGGCTCCTGCCCTGGGGGGCTTTAAGAGGAGGATGGATGAACATCTTGCTGGGGTCATTTGGCCCCAGTACTCTTCCTGCCATGGCGGGGGGTCGGACTAGATGATCTGCTCAGGTCCCTACCGACCCTAGAAACTATGAAACTATAAACCAGTCTGGAAAACGCACACCTAAAAAGGCAAAACAGGGTGGATGGAGAATAGCCTTTTCCTGCCACTCTGGGTCACTGGCTATTTGGGCATAAAACAAAGTCGCAAGGATTTGATGGGCTTGGAAGCCTTCAATGGAGAATGGAGAGCATTGCCTCTGTCTTGTAAAGATGGAGTCAACGTAGCGTGCATTCATTCACCCGGCCTCTGGTCTGAGGGGAGATGTTGTAGCCGAGGTGCTTTTGCTTGGCTGCCAAGGACCCAAACACTAAGCCACAACTGGGAGTCACCAAATGGGAAAGGACTCCAAGGGGATGGGTAGGGACTCACAAGTGCTGTGGACAATTCAGCCTCGTGCCAAGCCCTCAGTTAATATGAGTTTGGAGACCATCATTGTCTGAGGCCATCCATCTGAGGGGTGCATCTGGAAAGGCATCTGAACTGAAATCTCTTTTTTTGTAAAAAGAGCGGGCCAGTGGCCACATAATAGAGACAAGCAACCCAGGAGCAGTGGAGCTGTCCTAGCCCTCTAGCCTCAGCTCCGGCCCAGAAAGACCCTCACGTGCAGTGAAGATGGGGGGTGGGTTACCTGACTTTGCTGAAGAGGATTATCTATCGTGTCTTGTGTTAATCTTGTTTTTGCCTACAGCAAAGGGGAAAGTGCCTCTGAGTGCAATAAGGCAGCCGTCTGCTGTTCTATTTCAGCTGCGTACTGGAAATAGATTATTAAATGAATCATTGAAATCATAGAAAATGAGGAACCTCAGGAGGTCACATCTAGTCCAACCCCCTGCTCAAAGCAGGACCAGCCCCAACTACATCATCCCAGCCAAAGCTTTGTCTACCTGGGTCTTAAACACCTCCAAGGATGGAGGCTGCACCACCTCTCTGGGGAGCCTGCTCCAGTGCTTCACCACCCTCCTCGTGGGAGTTTTCCCTAATATTCAACCCCAACTTTCCCTGCTGCAGCTTGAGCCCATTGCTCCTTGTTCTGTCGTCTGCCCCCACTGAGACCAGCCCAGCTCCATCCTCTTTGCAACCCCCTGCAGGGAGTTGAAGGCTGCTATCAAATCCCCTCTCGGTCTTCTCTTCTGCAGACTAAATAAACCCAATTCCCTCCTAAGTCATGTGCCCCAGCCCCACAAACCATTTTTGTTGCCCTCCGCTGGGAGGGAATGAATATACGTTTTATAAAACCAATTAATAGCGCCCCTTTGTCTTCCGTGGGGTTGGAGCACCTCATCTCAGGCCACGCAGGAAGGGCTCTGGTGACTAAATGAGGCAGACTCACCCCATGTCTCTGAACAACCTGCTGTGTCCTGCAATGCTCTTGTTCACAGCTGAGCCATCCTGATTTCTGGCTGATCCAGCCCTAAGGTATTCTGAAGTTTCGCAGTACGCAACTCGCACGTTGCTGGCATGACACCTGCCTCAAGAAGTCATGGCTGCGTGAATAAGCCAAGAGCAAAATGCCCTAACTGGCCACTGCATTATGCTCACAGTCCTCTAGACCCACATGCTGACTCAGCTAGGCGTAGAGGACAATGAGACGGGACGCCAGAGGGTTTTTTCCTGCTGGGTTGAATGCATAATGCACAAGGAAGCGGGATGCTCTGTAGCTCTTAAACATTGGGAATATGACAGGTGTTTGCTTTGGGTACAGCCGGGGGTGCCATGGGCTAAACATAAAGCATTTAGCCTCTTTCTCTAGGACAGGCCTAAGGAGGTCCGAGCAGAAAAGTCTCTCTCCTGCATTCAGAGGACAGTCAGCAGCGGGGTGGAAACCGCCTGGCAGTGGCAGCACACATCCACATGTGCTTGTGCCCTCCTTTCACCTCTAGCACAGCCGTTCGCAACCTTTTTAGACTCAAGATACCTTTTGCAAATCACCGGCTCTTACTTGTCACTCGTTCTTGGACTACGGGGGAAAAAAAAGCAAAACAAGCAATTTTTCTGTTGCAAAAAGCTCAAGCAGACCGCAGCAGGTCAAACTGTTCCCAGCACCAGGGATTGCTATTTGCAATCTCTAGGTTTATTGTGCGAGTCACGTGTAGGTGTTTGCACGCTGAGCGGCGTTCATATTGCGCAGTACCCTTAAAAGCTTCTTGCAGCAGGTGGAGACTCACAGCTCTAAGAGAGTTGCATTGACACCAGGGCTCCTCGCACTCACCTGGGACACTCAGCTGGACACAAGTAGGGCCTTGTGCTGAAAGCGGCTAGCACCCGACGGCTAGCCTCTACCCCAGCACGCTTCCTCCGGGCTCGGCAGCACACGTGTGTTGACTCTGAATCTCATGCTAAGATGGGGCCAACTCACAGCAGTTAAAATACAAAATACTGATGCTAACTGCATAGTGCAAGAGGACGCCAGTTCACAGCTAGGCCATCTAAGAAAAAATAATGAGGTACCCCTTCCAGCTGATCTCACTGTATTCATGATGATTTCAAGCAGGCTTCTGGTTGTCTGGTATGTAACGGTGTGAAATGTCTACCCTTGGTTAATTAGCTTCCTCAAGAAGTTGGAGAGAAACAGACCCCCTTTTCATTGCCAGTTTGGTGAGAAATCATCACCCTATAACTAATTACTGGACTTTGCTTTGGGCTCATTGGACTTTGAATACTTGGCGTAAATAAAGCCTTTCTGTCACGCATCACAAGAGGTGTCGTGTCAATCCCAGAGGCTAGTCCAGGATCCTAGGGTTGTATTTGCTAGCAGCGTGTTCCTGCACCAGCTCCCAGGCACAAGGTACTGATGGGAGCTAACAGCACTGGCTGAACCAGGAGCTGAGTGGGGCTCAGCACCCCGGTGTCTGGTGCCAGGTTTCAGGCCCCTCTTCCAATTGCTGGAGTTGAAAAGACCTGCTGGAGAATCCATAGTGCACCTATGGGAGTATGCAGGAGGAGCAGGGGGGTGCTTGGACATTTTAAGGGGCCCTGAGGAGTGGCTGAAAGTGTGGAGCTGTCTGGGCCAGCCGTAACTAGACCGAGGGCCTGATTTTGGAAATGGGGACTGCTTTCGTCTTCCAGGGACTACAGAGGGAAGTGGCCCCTTTAGACACTTGGGACTATCTCAGTGTGGCTGCTCATCTGGGGCCTCCAAATGAGATGCTCTGGACCTGGGCTTTGGAGGGGCTGCTCACCCACAGCTCCCATTGACTGCCAGTGCTAGTCTCTTTCCAGTACAGAGTCCTGCCTGTGTCCAGCGGAGTGCCCCAAGTCAGCAGCCAGTCAGGACAGCATTGATCGTGGGCTTTGAGGCTAATTGCCGTTATAAACCTATGCCTATGCAATCTCCTCCAAGCCCTTCTCTCATCATTTCTAGCATATCAGGCACCAAGAAAACCCCTTGCTTCACACACAGCTTCATAATGCAGAAACCTGTGGGTATACTGAAGAAGGATTTGCGGGCAATGCACTGACATGCATGGGTAGCTGGTCTGTGCTTCCACGCTTGTACAACACCTACAGAATTGAGCCCTGAGCCTTGATGAGAGCTCCTTTGTGCAAGGCGATGCTCAGTCATGCAGGCAGTGTCTTCAGTCTCAATCCTGCAACTGGCCACAGGCCCTGAATCCATGCAGAACACAACAGGGAACTTGTGGACCTAGCTACAGGCTTCGGGCCCCGGGGATACAAGATGCTATCCAAATGCAGAGCATGATAAGCTCCAAGCGGACTGAGGAAGAGCCTCCCTTATCTATAGCTCAGCAAAGATCGCACAACAGGAAGCTTCTGGACGATATCAGATGCTTCCAAGACAGCTTTACCTCTTAATCGCTGGCAGCCAGTCATATCCCATCAAGCAGCCAGTTATCCTTTTTGAGTCTTGGAAAAATACTGACCAGGTGGATTTGGAGCAGTGCAACCACCTCAGGCCTTCTTTTCACGGTCTGGCTCTGTCACCCAGTTGCTGCGCTACCCACACGTAGCTTGGCCTTCCTAAGTCGGGCCCTTGGTGGCGTGTCACCATTTTAACGGAACAAGGAGCAATGGGCTCAAGTCGCAGCAGGAGAAGTTGAGGCTGGATATGAGGTAAAACTCTCTCACTAGGAAGGTGGTGAAGCACTGCAACAAGTTATGTAGAGAGGTGGTGGACTATCCATCCTTGGAGGTGTTTAAGACCCAACTGGACAAAGCCCTGGCTGGGATGATGGAGTTGGGCCTGGTCCTGCTTGGAGCAGGGGGTTGGACTAGATGTGACCTCCTGGGGTCCCTTCCCACCCTCATTTTCTATGATTTCTGTGATTTCTAAAGCAGGAAGGTGCTGCTGCAGAAAGCCTTGCTGTATTCAGGGTGCCAGAAACCGATGCAGCATGCGCGCATGGGTTCAAAATCCCACTGCCCCGCTTCATCTCAGTAGGGATGACAAACCACAGGCCAACAACCCTGGAAAATACCTGCTTCCATAAACTGTCTCCGCTGCTGATTCCAGCATTGTATTGTCTGTGGTGGATACAGCATCCAAGGTGGGTAGGGTTTGGTCTGACACAACCACCGTCCTTGTCCCAGTGAAGTTAAATGAAAGCCCAGTATGACGAGAGTCCCACTTCACAGAATCCACGTCCATGAGAACGAGGGGCTTGGCGGCGCCCAGCTGCAATTGCAGCTTCCTTTCGGCTAAAGCAAGTGGGACAGGCGATGAGAATGAACCAGGCCCTTCATTCACCATCAAGCAGAAAAACGCACCCATTTCTCAGCCACCACATTGCTGCTTTCCTCCCCCTCGTGCCCTCAGCACTCCCTGGACTCAGCACAGGTCTAGTCTGGTTACATATCCTTTCTACTACTTTCTACCCCTGTCATGTAGGGTCGGGAGCTTATATTAACCCAACCCATCCCATGGATGCATTTATACTGGGAAAGACGCGTCTTGTGCCAGTAAAACTGTTTGTCTTTCTATGGAGGAAGACATTAATGCCAGCCCCACTACGTGGCTAAGACTCCAGCTGCGTTAGTTGTGTGCAGAACTGGACTCAGAAGCTGTCAGCTTTGGGAGCAAACGTAACGTTCGTAGCGCGGTACGTGGGCCACGGGAGAGGGCAGAGCGCCCGGCGGCTGAGCCGGAGGGTCCCATAAAGCAGTTTGGATGGAGAGAGGGAAGGAAGCCCTGTCGAGAGTTTCTGAGCTCAGCAATGCTCGTCCGCACACCGACACTGCTGAGGCAGAAGTGCTGCTGGTCGCTTCCTGCTGCTTTTATTTTTAAGGCCGCGTAACCAGCTGCTACTTTCAACACGGTGCCCTTGGCAGGCGGTGGCGCAAGGCGGGCCACGGGGTGGGAGTCGGCAGAGGCCTGGCAGCAAGTCAAGGGCGAGGCAGCGTGGCGCATAATGGGATCCTCTACGTAGAAATAGCACAAGGCTGATAGCAGGGATGGGGCAGTCCAGCCTTTCCTCTCCGTCTCAGCTCAGCGGTGGGTGGGATGCTTGACACAATACACCTTTGCCTCCACCATCCCAGGAGGGCTTTTCCACCCTCTCTTCCTAGGCTCATCCTCCCCTCTGCCTGCCTCCCTCACCTGCACGCAAGGTGTTTCCTCTCTCTCTTCTTGATGTGAGGCCATTCATCAAGAAGAGCTTGCCGCTCGCTGCTTTCTCTCCTCCATGGGAGCTAATAAATCCAAGCTAAATAAATAGAAGTGAAGGGGAGAGTCGTGGTTTCACAATGAATCACGAGGCGAAACGGCAAAGCAGAGCTCTCCTAGAGCTGCCTCCTCCACCCCCACGAGCGGCCTGATTGAAGTCACAGGAAATTCCCCTGGCCAGCACCGCTCTTTGCATGCCGAGGCCGTGTTTCTGTGTAACCGTCACTTCTCTCACACCGCGCGAATGAAGGAGCGTGTTTGTCGATAGCCACGCTCAAGGAAGAGGCGGAGAGAGTGACTGAACCATCACAGCAAATACAGTGCAAAGTTATCTATCTAGCTAGTTATATTCATGCTAAGCTGCACTGAATGGATGAAGACGGTGTGGGTACCAGGGATCCCTAAAAGGGAGCAGTAGCCAGGATTTGATAGTAGCGCCCAGAGATCTCGGGTGAGGAGCACACAGAGTAGGGCTGGCTGGATGTAGGCATTGCCCGAATTACAGGGCTCTGTGCATCTAGCACATCTCGAAAGCACTGTGGAATACATCCAAGTCGTCCCATTGCAACTTTAAATATGCGCAATATGCTGAACCACCTAGGGGGTTCTGCTAAAAGCACGAAAGCGTGCATATATTTAGCTAAATCTCATTCAGAAGAAGATGGGCAGGAAAAGGTCTCTCCCTGCTCATTGGACCTCAGCACCACCTGCATTTCAGTGATTCTTAAATCTCCACTTACTGATGTGCAGGACCATGTCCCAACTTCGAATTCGGGATCAGAAATTACTCCCTTCTCTTTGTTTATCAGCTACTGATGACGGTTAAGATCCACCCCCATGTTGCTCAAGCTAGGGAATAAGTATTTAAAAGAGAATTATAAACAAGCATGGGAAACACTCGCTGCTTGATGCTATATTTGTTGCCATTATTTTCTGCCAGTAACTCTTTTGTCTTGGAATTTGAATTGTATTTGAACAATGGCAGTCCACTCTTGCGAGCGAGCAGGGCCGAGGACCTAACGTGATAGATCAATCGTAGCTTGCTTGCTTACCCCGTTCCCAAAAAGCAAATGTCAGAGGAGAATGCAAAGGGCTATCGCAGGTTAACGTGGACAGCGGTGCTTTACAGAGTCCCACAAACTTTGTCTGCACAGTTCACATTTCTAATCAGAGGAACTGGAAAGCTTTCTATGGTGTAAACTGAAAGGCTTAATATAATATAGTATCTAGAGGCTAATATAGTAGTGTTTCTTGATGGCACTGGGGGGACTCAGGAGATCAGTCATGAGATGGTATAATACTATAGATCAGGAGTACGAAGAATAACGGCTGCACTTGTCTCTCTTTTTCAGCATCAAAGCAGCTTAGTTATCAGACCCCTTTTCTGATAAATGCCCACATGGGAAAGGCCTGTTCCCCTCGCTGAACTCAGGGTGATTCGTACTCAACACAAGGCTGCTGCATCTGAAAAAGGAAGATTGAAGCAAAACGTGCACTTTCCCATTACCTGCTCTCAATCTCCTTGTGATTTTTTACCACCAATGGTAGTGTTTGCTATTTTGAAAAGACCTGCTGAGGACACGGGGCCTGATTCCACTCTCTCTGAACCTGGTGCAAATCAATAGTAATGCCACCAGTGTCAAAACAAGGCTCAGTGAAAGCAGAGTCCAGCTCAGGGGGGTGGCACGCAGTGATCCCGACTACCATGCAACAGGAGTAGGCAACAAATTGTAGAGAAATGGGAGAAACTGTCAGGTGGGCCCTGAAAATCAGCACCCTGGGAGTTATTGTAGGCAGGATTTATGACGTGAAGAACTGCAGCACTTTGGAAAGCATTTACAGGGACATATGCTGTATGGATTAGACATGGGTCCACAGAGAGCGTGGGGCTGAGTGACAGAGAGCACGTGTCCTTAGCCTGGCCAATTCAACCGCTTGCGGCCAAAATCAACACAACTTTTGCCCTCCACGTTTTGGTTTTTATGCAAACAAGCTCTGATGGGGGAGCAGGAATGTCTTTGGAAATGAGGGGATAAGGAAACTTGGATTAGCTTTCCCCTTCTTAAAGTTTCTCTCCAAGTCCAGCAAGGGGGAGCTTGGACACTTGGGGAAGAGCTTGGGTTTAGGCTTGGATTTCGGCTTGGGTTTCAGTTTGGACTTGGACTTGGATTCAGTCTTGGTTTGGGCTTGGGCTTGGGCTTGGATTTGAGCTTGGATTCGGACTTGGGCTTGGATTTAGGTTTGGGTTTGATCTTGGATTGGGCTTGACATCCCAAGGGTAGCTGACATCCTTCAAAGACACCAGTTTCCTGGGGACATCACACAGGTGCCGGGGCAGCCTGCAAGGATTCAGATGCAGGATCTGGGACCAAGAAACTAATCATCTACCTATTTTTCCCTGCCTCTCTCACATCCACATAGGCACCGGCTCTGCAAGCTGGTCAGCATGGGCTGCGGGCTCAGCCTGGACATGAAGCCCTGCTTGCCAAGCAGTGTTTAGGAGCCTGAATTGTTTTAATCTATTGCTTTTCCTCCTTTTAACACCCGCCTCCACCCTGCCACGTGTAGATTTGTGTCAGAGCGTGTGCTTACTTCTCCCGCAGCCTTTGCTTGCTTGTGCACTCCCACAGCAGCAAGCGGGCCCCGCTTCTCCTCCCCCTTCACCAGTTTTTTTAGTAGTCCAGAAACACTGCTGCCAGCGAAGAAGCTCCTGATGGTATCAGCGTGGGATCACAATGGGCCTGGCAGAGATATTCAGAAGACTTTCATGTGACTGTGGTGGGAGCCAGTCAATAATGCGTATCTCTGTGTAATGATAAGCAGGTCAGTAAGATCGGCAGGGGAGATTGCCCTCCGCGATAAATTTTCAACAGTGCTTGCTCGTCTTCCAGTCGCTGTAGGCCTTGGCGCGTCTTTGGGTTGTCACGACACTCTCACGCCAGCTCCCTACAGAGCAGCAGTGACCCAACATGAAGTTTTGCCAGCTCTGATGTGGTCTCAACAGATTCTATAAACACGCCCTTCACTTTACAGCATAAAAAAAGTAGCTCTCTGGTTGGAGACTGAAAAACTCCTGGGCTGCCTCCTTCCCAGTCTCTCACCAGCAGCCTCCAGCATTTCAGGTCCAGCAGGGTCCGATTCAGAGGCCGTGCCCCTCGCCCCCAGGCTCCACAGTGACGGGTGCCCCTTTCCTCCGAGGACTGTGCGACAGCAAGAATGTGCCCAAGTCCAAACCCAACACCAAGCTTCAACTGACGACCAAACCCAAATCCAACTCAAACTTAAACCCAACCCTAAACCCCAGACCAAGTCTTAATCCAAGCCTGAATCCAAGTCAAAGTCCAAATCCAAATCCAAGCTGAAATCCAAGTCCAAGCCCAAATCTGAATCCAAGTCCAAATCCAAGCCTAAGCCCAAGCTGAAATCCAAATCCAAGCTGAAATCCAAGTCCAAATCCAAACTCAAACCCACACCCAAATCTAAATCCAAGCCCAAACTTGAATCTAAATCCAAACCCAAATCCAAGCCTGAACCCAAGACCAAAGTCAAAGCCAAATCCAAGCCTAAACTGAAATCCAAATCCAAGCCCAACTCCAAGACGAAATCCAAGCCAGAATCCAAAGCCAAACTCAAACCCACGCCCAAATCTAAATCCAAGCCCAAACTCAAACCCAGATCCCAGCCTGAACCCAAGCCCAAACCCGAATCCGAATCCAAGCCCAGCCGGCACGCCGGCGCAGGGCGCGGCCGAGGGCAGACTCGA
>NW_017728925.1:15312917-15317722 GCF_001723895.1 Crocodylus porosus
GCGCGTGCGCGGAGCATGGATTTCGGCGCTTCGCTGTGGGCGGCGGCGGCGCTGCTGCTGATGGCGGCGGCGGCGCTGAGCCCGGCCGCCCGCTTCCAGGCCAAGGTGGCCGGCTACTGCGTGCTGTGCCTGGCCATGTCCGCGCTCGCCAGCGCCGCCTGCCTGCTCTGGAGCCGCGGCCGCACCGTGCGCAACATGAGGCGAGTGCCGGCGGGTGCGGGCGCGGCCGGGGCCGGGGCCGGGCTGGAGGGTCGTGAGGTGAATGGATCCCTTGGATCGGCGGGCGCCCCGAGGAGAGTGCCAGTGGCAGGATCTCGGCAGGGGCTCTGCTTTGCCCTGAGCAGCTGGACCCCGCGGGGCTTGGGGCCGGTCCGCAGGACGCTGCCTGGATTTGGGAGTCTGTGAAGCCCGGGGCTGAGGTCGGGGAGGCAGCATCCTTGCAGCACAGCACCCTGGAAGGATTGAGCTGACAGAATTGGGAACTGATTTGGCCCGAGGCGCGAAACCACGTGGTAGATGCTGAGGGTCCCGCCGGCCCGCCGAGGGGGCAGACGCGTCCTCGGGGCACCGGGCTTGGCTGTGTTCTTGGCCGAGGACGGGAGAGGGCCAAAGGTTGATGCAGGCGACTGGGCAAGATGGCCCCTCGGCCTGACCTAGTCCATAGCCGTTCTTTTAGCTGCACACTGCAAACCGTATGGCACACTCTAGACACAGTTGTGCAACTGCTGCCTGTCTCCTAAATGCGGGGGGTGGAAACCCAGTCATGTGCTGCTGCCTCCCCTCCATCCCAGTGATTTAACTGTAATCAGGACATAGCTAGAAATACCCAAAATAGCTTTTGCAGTGCCAGCCCCTGTGACCGAGGAGCGTGGCAGGCATGAGGTGTTTATGCTTTTGCAAGCAGGCTGCATTGTTGTGACCAGGGAGATCTCCATGCAACTCTGGTTCAAATTGGGATCTGCAGGATCAACGTGTTTGGGAAGCCCTGGTCTAGAAATATGCCCCGACCCAAAAATCTGCTGCTTAAATTGCTTTGAAGTGTGAGGGCTTGTGTGGGCTTGCTGGAGGTTCAGCGCAGCCTGTCACTAGCTAGGAAAACACATTGCTTAGGCTTTGCAAACGAATAGGGTACATGATTGCATCCACTTGGGTAGCCTGGCCATTTCCACAGAGTAGTTACACTTAAACAAGCTTTTTGTTTTTTATGGGGTGTTTTAATCCCTCCATCTCCGTTGCCCGGGGTAAAAAATATACATATGCTCAGCTTGTATCGGATCCTTTGAGTGTCTTGCGTTGGAGGCATGAGCATTTGAGAAACGAGCAGACTATCCTAACTGCAGCATGGGCGCACTGACCGTCGCACCCCTGCAAGCATGGAGTCATGGCAGGCGGCAGCAGAGGTGGCGCTTGTGTTTCCTCTTGCTGGTTGACTTGGCTTGGAGGGGAGCGGGGAAAAGCACTTTAAAAATCTGGTGGTGACACTCCTTGGAGGGGAGAGGAGAAAACTGGGAAGCTGTCACCTCGCCGAGCTCTGCTGCAGCCATGTGAGAGTCGTGGTTACTTCCAGGACAGCTTTGAGCTAAGGGCTTTTGTAGCCGTTTTAGTTGCTCTGGAGTTTTTAAGTGTTATTACAGCATCAAGGGTCGCAGTGGCCTTGGGACTCACTTGACCTGTAGCATAAGTGCGCTGGGTTTTGTCTGCTGGGGTGAGGGGGAGGGAAGCAGGCAGGAGAGAGTGGCTCAAGATGAGCTACTTCTCAAGCAAACACTTGAGTGCAGGGAAACAGTCAAGGTGGGAGGGAAGAAGGAATTGGGCAAACTTAAGAAGTTCCTTCTTGGGTTGAGGAGACTTTTTGGGGAGTGCGGCTTGGACAGGACCCTGTGAGAGGTGTGTGTGAAGGTGCTGGCCCAGCAGGTTCCCACAGGAAGTCTGCAGGTGCCCTAGATGTGCACGGCCTGACCTTGAAGGTTTCTGCTCTTCTTGCAGGTGAGGAGCTGCCGTGCTTGCCCTAGATGTGGCTTCATTTTAGTGGGGAGGGAGGCATGACCTTTCCCATCCCAAAGCTCTCGAGCATGCCCTAGAAATGCAGGAGGAGCGAGGCTGGTACTTGGTATCACGTGGGCTGCAGGTGTGTGCTACTTGCCTGTGAGCTTAGTGAATCTACCTTCTCTTATTTTATGTGCAGCCGTTATCCATGTCTGAAGAGACTGAGCCTGGTTCTTCCATGGCCTGACTTAGCATCGGCCTTTCTAGCAATCAGTCCCTTGATGGAGGAGGGCTTGTTGGGCAACCCTTTGCATCTGCCCGTCGTAATCCTTTCATAAGATCCTGCAACTGCTTTGCACCAGAACAACCCTGTGGGATGGCTGGCCCCCACTTCCTCCTTGTGCAACTGGGTACATAAGGGCATGTTGCAAAAGAATATTTAAAAATGAAAAAAACAAAAACCAGCCCCCAAATTCCTCAGGAGAGGATTTTAAAGGGGCTTGAGGAACTACTGCAAGGTCTGGAGGAGTCTGCAGCCTTTCAAGGTGCTAGCAAGGTCCTTTTAAGGCAGGTGAACCTGTTCTGGGCACTGCTGCATGTGCTCTTAGAAACCAGCAGCCCAGTAGAAACTAATGATTTTGCTGTTGTCTTTTTCTCCAAATCTGGAGGAAAACCTAACTCTACTTTGTTTGACCGTGTGAGCTGTGTCCTAGTGTTAAAGCAATTGTTGTACTTCATCAGAGCCTGGCAATCCCATTTTTTGGGCAGGGGGTAAATGTTCCCTCGGACCTTTGAAGATTCAGAATTCCTCCTTTTCCCCTTGTATCTGTTTCAGGTATTTGATGCATTTGTAGTTTGCTTGAACACGGAGAGCAAAGCTAGGCCATTCAATGGATTGTCCATGCCGGCTGTCAAGGGTCTCTGGTTGATAATCTGTTTCTTCAACCCTGGGGGTAGTTGATGATAAACCCCAAAAGCTTCTGGAGTTGCAGGTCAGAACCAGTCGGACGTTGCAAGATGGTCCCTGCAGCCTTTTTACCATCACAATGTCATGCCCTGGTGGCAGGAACCCCCCACCTCGGGGCCTTCCGGGCATGGAAAGTGAATGCTGTGCAAGGAGCTGGCTCTACCTCCTCTTCCATGGGGTTTTTATTTGAAATCTCTGCATGCAGTGACCTAGGCGCAAGAAGCAGGGTGAGGCTGGCAATGAGATGTGATGCATTCAAAATCCAATGCAAGCTTGCACACAAGAGGGAGCGTTAAATGGCCCCAGACGTTACTGCGTATCACTAGCTAGGCAGGAGGCCTTGGCCTGCAGCACATTAAGGGAAGCCAAAGCAGAAGGAAGGCAGGGAGTTCCCATACCTACCTGGATGCATGATTGCCATCGGGTGCAAAAGCTTGCAGTGGCTGCATGGGGAATGCATTCATCTATAGTAGTTGGGTAGCCCTGGCCTCACTGCTTCATAGTCTTTCCTTTTTTCTTCCTCCCTCCCCCCCACTTCCCTTCCCTTCCACGCACACCTATGCACAGGGTCTCTTAGTGGGGCATGTGTAGCCAGGAGCAGGCTGCTTCTATAGTTTGGGGCAGAGCTGTCCTTCCCCCATTCACAGAGCTGACTCCTCCGCTCTCTGTGCTTGTGGTACTAGCTGCATTTGGTGCTTCCCGGAGAGCTGGCCTGCCTGAAATAGGGACTGGCCTGGGACTGCCGTGGGCAGCAAGCGACTCCTTCAGCTCTGCCTTTAAGCCCTGATCCATGCAGCGCTCGGGTGATGGAGACCAAATGCAGGATCTTGGTTTTCCCCCATCTCCGGGACCAGCAAAGCTGTTTTTCTGTCTCCTTGCCAGTGTTATGTTAGAAATAGCTGGAGTGAAACTATGAGCAGCAGATCTTGCCAGGGCCTGACTTTCTATACTGGAGGAAACTTCTGATTTTTGTTTGGTTTGGTTGGTTGTTTTTGGGGGGGGAGGGGGTTTGTTTTTGCTTCCTTCCCCCTGAGCAGCACCTAAAACCCCTTCAAAGAGGAAACTTCAAAGGATGCTTTCATTGCCCCAAACCATCTCACTCAGGTTTGATCATTTGTCTTGAGTTTTAGAATGGGGAGAGCTTGCGTTGAGTCTTGCTGGGGAGAAGTCTGGGTTGTGTTGAACCTCTCAAGTCTTCCTGAAGTCTCCTCTCCCGTGAGAGACAGGTTAAAGTGAACAAATCTCTTCTGACCCTCGGCCCAAATTCCTGAACAGGGTGAGGCGGGGAAAGGATGCTCTGAGCCTTGAGCCCTTGGCCCAGAAATGGCCCCCCTGACTCTATCCTCTGGCCTTAGGTGAGTGGATTGGATTCAACCTGCACTGCTGGAAGATGACAGTAGAAATTATGTCCCCTGGATAGGGAGAGCTGGCCTTGCTGCCCCACCTGCAAAGCCTTGCCACCTGGCTGTGTAATGACAAACCTGGCGTGATGGGAGAAAGGTCGCTGTAGCGTCACATCGGCTGCAGGTTTCAACGAGTCTCCACTGTTGAAAGCACATAACGCCGGTGAAGTTGCGCGTCTTGTCCTGTTGAACCTTGAAAAGCCGGAAATGCATCCTCAGCAGCTTATCATGCTTGGCCTCATAGATCCTCCATTGCAGGCCTTGCACTTCAGTAATCCAGGGGTCTGATGTGAAAATCATAAGCAAAAAGCTGGGACTGGAAATAGCATGGTAGCAGGAAGCTGTTAACTTTAGCAGCCATTCAGCTGGCATTTTAGGTACCAGCTATTTCTAGTTTTGGAAGTTCTCATAGATGTTAGGGCTGGAAGGGACCTCACTCAATGGTCGGG
>NW_017728925.1:15317822-15350844 GCF_001723895.1 Crocodylus porosus
GCCCAGCCCCCCGCCCAAAGGGCAGAAAGTCATCTGCGGTCAGATCACCCCAGCAAGGTGAGCAACGAGGCTTTTCTTTAACGTATCCAGAGTAGGTGCTTGTAGCGCTTCTGGGGGGAGTCTATTCCAGGCTCTGGAAACTCGGATGGTAAAAAAGTCTGTCCCTATGTCCTTTCTGCAACCATACACCCCAGTCTAAGCACCACGGCTCTGCTGCCGCAGACGGTTGGACAGTAGCAGCTCTGGGAGTAACTCCTGTTGCTGCAATAACTTGGCTGCTTGTCATCACCCAGTGGGCACCCACAAAGCTGCCAGCCAGGTCTGTCGAGCACCACTGCTGTTGCATAGGGCCCCGAGCTGCAGCAAGGGGGTCGGAGGACTAAGACAGAGGCTGAGAAAAAGATGCAGCTGTTGGAATAGACTCTTGTAGCTAGAGTTCGCTTCCTCAGATCACACACGAGTAAGAAGCAGATTAAGAGTATGCCACAAGTTTCCCTGAGACACAGCCATTGCCAGCTCCAAGGTTTGGCACTTTTTTTTTTGGCTAGATCTGGGTTTCTCAACCTCCTTTTAAATTCCATCTTAAAAGCTCATTCATGTATTGCAGAGGGGCTGGGCAGGAGCCAGGAGGGGAGTGCCTGAACCCACCTTTATTTGCTTTTCTCCTGGCACCAGGAGCCTGCGCCTGCCCTTATCTACATATTGCCTCTTGCTTCCTGGGGCACCCTTCAAAGGCTCTTGTGGCACCCTGCTTGAGAGTCACTGGGCCAGACAGCCAGCCCTTCCTTCTGCACTCCTGCCAACTCCTGCTTTCTGTTTCGAGCTCTTCCCTGGTCTGTACTTCAGCCTCGCTGGCTTCGGCTATGTGCCCTTGTCCTTGAGTGAAACTGTGGGCTCTCAGCTGTTGGAACACAGTTTCGTTCACAGGGCAACTGAGTGTGCTATAATAAGCCTTTGATCCCAGTCTTTTTCCCCTGTAATTATGGGCAGGGCGGTGCACGGCCGCAAGGTTTTTGCCCCTCCCCGTGGAAGTTGCAGCCCAGGAACGTGAAAATGGCTTTTATCCTGCGGCCAGCGGGAGTGGTCTGTGTGAGCTGGGAGCCCTGTCAAGTGTATGCATGGAGGGCCAGGTAATGCAGGGCTGTCTCTCTGGTCTCTGTCAACGATAGCACAAGCCGAATGCTTGCTGCCAGGGGCAGGGAAAAGCCCAGCCATAATGTCCCCTCCCCTTTGCCCTGTTCTTGCAGCCTAGTGTCTCATTTTACACCCAGGTTTCCAGCTGCTACAACTCGAGGTTGTGCAATGCCAGTCCGGAAGCCGTGTTTCTTGCCCTTGAGAAATACGCTGCTCCCACTGACGCCCTGTGAGCAAGCGTTCCTGGAGCAGTGACCTCTCCTCTGCTTGGCAGAGCCTGGGAGGCAGGTGTGGAGAGAAGGACAGGACAAGGGTCAGTGGTTGCTCACTGGCATAGGGCACGCTGGTTCCTGCCACCTCATAGCACGCTGGCAGGGCTGTGCCCAAGAATAGACTGTTGTGCTTTGAACATCTGCTGCAGATTCCTGGCTACAAGAGCTATCGCGGGCACGCCAGGTCTGCACCGCCCTGATCACCCCCGAGTCCTTGTCATTAGCAGCAGGCTGGGAGGCATTTCGTCTCGGCCTCCTGCCGTGGAGATACCAGCCCTGATGGCAGCCAGCTGGCACACAGCAAGGCACATCCTCTGACCTTTGCAAAGAAACTGCAGGGAATAGGCCAGAGGGCTGAATTGTAGCTTGAACTAGCACAGTGGAGCAGTACTTGTGTCCTGCAGCTTGAGCATCAAATCCATGACAGCACCAGCCTGCTCCTGGCACTCTGATGACAAAACGGGCTTGGGTTGTCTCCTTCAAATCACTTGTCTGCTGTCTTGGGGCTCTCTAGACTTGCCTTAAGTCAACCTAGGCATTGTGGTAATGGTCTGGCAGGGAAAGCGGTCCTCTCCCGACTTATTGCTTGGATCTAGAAAGACTCGCTCTGTGTTCAAATGCTTCCTCTCGGCTGCTTTGGCCAAAACAAGCACCGTGTTCAAAGTGTTCAGATCTCACTTAGTCATACCCTGGTCTTGTCTGGAAAGCTCCGAACTTTGCCCCAAATCTGGGGGCGGGGGGGGGTGCTTTGGACTAGCAGAAAGTGGCCTGGAAACTGAGGCAAAGGCATCCTTGGGCTCTGTGCTGCCTCCCCCAGACCTGATCCAGGGGATGTGGAACTGGCCCATGCTTTTTCCATGGGTGGGGACACAGGCTGCTTCGTGCTTCCCACATAGCTCAGCTGGTCACAGATACCGGTGTCTGTTTTGGATCAGAAACAAACCTGAAAATCAGATCTGGCTTTTAACGAGGCTCTCCTCCATTTTCTTTCTCTCCAGGTGCACAGATCCTGGGTGAAGGTTCATAGCACCCAAGCAGCTGGGCTGGCTCCCAGCATCGTGGTGGCACAAGGAGCGCTGGGTTGGTCTCAGGAGGGTGTGGGGAGCCCTTTCCACTGGCAAGTGTCAGGGTGTTGGTAAATGATTTTGGGCAGGGTGGATTGCTGGCCTGGCTGGAGTCGGAACAGGATGCCATCCCAGGTCAGCTGGTGACTGCACCCCAGCGGAGGCCTAGCCTGCAGCGTGGCTGTGCTGCCTTACCTTTCTCCTTGGATGGGGAGCGCCTAAATGTGCTTGCAATCTGTTTTATGGCAGCTGTTCAGCACAAGGCATCTTAGGGCTTCTGTGCCGAGAGCATAGCTACCCAAGCTGGGGTGCTCAGGGCAAAAGCCTTGATTTCTTCCCTAGAAGAAACTGCACTGAGATGAGGTGGCAGTGGGAAATTTGAGGTCTGGAGCTGCCATGGCATCTTCGTCCCCTTCAGGAGTGCGGTGTGGAGGGAAGCTTCCCTGCCTCTAGCTCCTGGGTCTGGGCCAGGCTGGACATGGTGCCCACAAGCCGAAGGGTGAGGAACCAGGGGTGGGAGCTGCCCTTTGCACTAACAAAGGATGCAGCAGACTTGGGTTCCCTGTTTGTGCAAACGCTGTACTAGTTGCAGCCCCTGGCAGGCAGCAACAGCAGGCCCCTCCTGTGTGAAAGGGCCGACGCATGCTGACCCCAGAGGCTCTGCACCGTTTGCTGGGCTGGGAGGCCTGGCCCACCTGTCCTGCACCCCAGCATGGCAGCCGTGTGAAAGAAGAACATGTCGTGCCTCCCTGGGAGAGCTGCGCTGGGGTCCTCTAGAGCATAGCCGCCCAGGGTTTGCAGGCCGTCGTGTCCTCCAAGCAGACCAGTGTGCTCCGTGCTGGCTCCCTCTTCCCCCTGCGGCCAGGGCCGGACGTGGCATTTGCTTTCCAGCTTGCTGCCTGCTTTCTGGGCTCGCTGCCCAGCCTTGTTTTAGTAGCTCGGCTTAGGTGACATCTCTGTCTGGAACAACTCTGGAAGAGCTCTTTTATGTGCAGCTTCTCTGTGGAGATGGGGAGAGCAGCTCCCTCCGACAGCTCGGGAGAGGCCTGTGCTGCTGCTGGAGAGAGGCTTTTTGGCAAGATGCGGGAGACCAGAGCTCTGCCACAGCACAGTATTTTCCGTGACTAATGGTCTGACTCATTCTAACCCGCCCGGTCCCCCCTGCCTCGCTGATGCAGAGGTTACTGCAGCTCAAACTTGCTGCCTCAGTTTGGGGTTGTGCTGGGTAGAGCTCTGCTCCTGCGCTTGGCAGGTGCCGAGCAGTCCCAAGCACCTGGCTCTAGCAGGTGGCTCTGCCCTTTGGAGCTGGCAGCTAATAGGGATCCCCCTGGGTGTGAGGGAACAACCTGGCCAGCCTCCAGCTGGGCTAAGCAAACTTCTTTTTAAAAAAAAAAAAAAATCTTGCGAGATGAGTGGAATTGAGCCTGGTCCTGCTTCTGTGCAAAGCAGCCTGGCCCTGCAATGGGGGTCTGCACTGACCTGACTCTGCAGGAGCCCCTGCTCTTCTGTGCAGGCAAAACTCTTCCCTCAAAGACCAGTGTGCAAGAGTGGGGATTTTGCTTCCTTGGGCGCAAAGGCCCTCTACTTCAAACTGAGGCTGTTCCCGCCCTTCCCACAGAGCTGCCTTTTTGAAGGAGCACCTCTGCAAGCCGGTGGCTCCAGGACACTCCCTGGGGTCTGGCTCCCTGACTTGGCTGGTGGAGGAGGCAGGTGGAAGTTTAGCCCAAACTGGTTCTGTAGCATCTTGATCACTCAGCTTATCTTCGCCCCTGAAGACAGGGGCGTTCCAGCATGAGCCAGCAAGAGGGTCAGGGGAGGAGATCCAGGAGGTTGTGTGTGACTGATCGCTGTCCTCAGCAGACCGTCTCTTGTTTGGTCTCTGCTGTTTTACAGGCTGTAAAGGTTTTAAAATCAAAGGGAGGGGAAAGGCCTCTGCCCTGTGACTACTACCAGCAAAATTGTGCAAACACATGTGTGCAACTTGTGTCCCTCCCTCCATGCATGGAGAGGTCTTGTCCCTGGTCGCTGTAATTCCCATTGGGGTGAGAAACCACAATTGGCCTTTACTTTTATGAGTCGATACAGAGGCAGCCTCTTGGGGGCATGCTGAAGCAAATAGCAGCCGACACACTGGGACAAGAGAGGGTCTGTTACATGGCAAGGCAAGTAGGGCAGTATGCAATGCAGATTTGAGTCCAGAAAGGACATAACTAGACTATTCAGGGGGCATGGGGGGGGAGTTGGGTCCATAGGCCCATGGCCTGGGCTCATAGCAGATGTTTGCCTTCTCTGTTCACACCTTGGTCCTCGCTGCCTGCTGGGGTCTGACCACACTCTCCTCTCCAATGCAGAATCATCAAAAATGTTGTCAAGACCTTCAAATACCTTTATGGCCTGAGGTTTGAAGTGAAAGGACTGGAGAACTTCAAGGTGGGAAGCCCCTGTGTCATCGTGTCAAACCACCAAAGCATCCTGGACATGATGGGTAAGCAGGTCAAGATGGGTCAGAGGCAGCGGTTTTGCTTGAAAGGCAAGTGCTGGAAAAAGTCAAGCCAGATAGCAAAGTACCTGAAGCAGGTATTGGAGCCCATGTACGCACCTTCCCTAGGGGTGGGTAGCAAGGGCATGCAGTAATGAATCCATTGCACTGCCTCGTAGCTATACCACTGCCCGTGTCATGCACACCTGGGTCCAGCCCAAGCAGGTGTGTCCCACTGGGTTACCACAGTCTCTTTTGAAAGGCTTAAAGAATGCGATGCGGTGCTGCAGCTAGTAAAGCAACCAAAACGCTGGCTTGCATCCATAGATGCTTCTCGAGCAAATCCCGGGACGTCATTCTCCCCTTGTACTCGGCCTTGGTGAGGCCGCAGCTGGAGTACTGCATCCAGTTTTGGGCTCCACAATTCAAAAAGGATATGGAGAAGCTTGAGAGAGTCCAGAGGAGAGCCACGCGCATGATCAGAGGTCAGGAAAACAGATCTTATGATGACAGGCTGAGAGCCATGGGACTCTCTCTTTAGCCTGGAAAAGCGCAGGCTCAGGGGTGATCTGATGGCCACCTATAAGTTTATCAGGGGTGACCACCAGGATCTGGGGGAACGTCTGTTCACCAGAGCGCCCCAAGGGATGACGAGGTTGAACGGTCACAAACTCCTGCAAGACCGTTTCAGGCTGGACATAAGGAAGAATTTCTTTACTGTCTGAGCCCCCAAGGTCTGGAACAGTCTGCCAGCGGAGGTGGTTCAAGCACCTACATTGAATACCTTCAAGAGTAAATTGGATGCTTATCTTGCTGGGATCCTATGACCCTAGCTGACTTCCTGCCCTTTGGGCAGGGGGCTGGACTCGATGATCTCCCGAGGTCCCTTCTGGCCCTAATGTCTATGAAAGAAATCAGACTAGTGGAAAAGCTAATTGCCACTTTAAAATGAGGGAGCAGGTGGGCATGCTTGCATGCTAGCAGAGCCAGTTGGCGTAGCTCTGCAGGCTGACACTGGAGTTGAGGAAGGAACAGGTAACTTGGAGGCACTGTTCAGTCCTTTTGAGCTATGAGAGCTGATGCTTATGAGCAAAGAGCTGTCCCACAAGAAGCGATTAGCAGAGTTGGGGGTCAAGCCCATGTCTCCTCTGCTACACGTGTCTGCATGTGTGCAGTGTTAACCTCTCTAGGCTGCTGTCCCTGTCCAGGGGACAAGGCTTCCCCATCTCTAGCTGTAGTAAGGACATGTGTCCGTTTGTGCAAGGCACCTGACTGCTCTCCTGGTCTACTCGGATTTTTTCCACTGAAACCCTTGGACTTGTTTCATAACTAACTCCTGCCCTAGTGATAGCAGTGGCATCAAAACTTTGCGTAACTAGAAAGAAATGCATGGGGCTGGCTTGTTCCCATTTCATCCTCAGTGCAGCCTCTGTGAAAGCCTGAGCAGAGGAAGAGGCAGCAGACTCTTCCATCAAAGCCAGGAAGAATTATCTGACTTGTGCAAACCAGCCTGGCTGGGCGGGGGAGGGGTGGGGGGTGTTGAACTGCCTCTCGTGGGCTGATTGTTGGTTTCTTTGCCCCTGGGGCTAGGCTTGATGGAAATCCTTCCAGATCGCTGTGTTCAGATTGCCAAGAAGGAGCTTTTGTACACTGGCAGCGTGGGACTAGTCATGTACCTGGGTGGCGTCATCTTCATCAACAGGAAGAGCACAAGCAATGCCAAGATGGTGATGGCGGATGTTGCCAAGACCATGCTGTCCGAGAACGTGAGTGCAGCACAAGTTACTAGCCATGACTGCCAGCTTCTCTTCCCCCAAACCTCTGAGTCTGCCAGATGCAGAAGAGATCAAAAGTTGTGCGGTCGAGGAGAGCAGTGCAGGGGGGGAAGTCAACATGAAGCATGAGGGAGGGAGACGAGATGGACAACTGTGGTTGGTTATCTAACTCCCAGGTAGTGTGAACTTGGTCCTTTTATTATCCATGCGTAGGTAATTTGAATACCATAGGAAAATTCAGTTCCAAGAAATAAAGGCATCTAATCGGATCTCTGATGTCATGAGCGGACAGGTGAGCACCTAGCCTAGTACACTTATGGTTAGCAGTGTCTATAAAGCAGGTACTGTGAATGGACAGACACGTTGCTATGCACAGTAGGCTGTTACTGTTGTGCTTAGCCAGTTGTTGAGGTGAGCAATTAATGGTGTGTTCATGTTCAGCAGCCAGTTAACTTGGAAAGGGCGAAGACAGATTAAACATACTAGGGTAACTTAGGTAGTGGCATTTCATCCCTGATCCTTTTAGCGGTGACTTGTGGTAAAAGCACTCCAGCTGGGGAGCTTGTGTCCAGTGTCTTCTACTGCTGTATAGCTGTATGTGTTGTCTGTCCCAACCTACAGTTCTTGAGATGCTCTAGGGTTATTGATACAGCAGTGTGTGGTGTACTTGGCGCATGGAATTGATGGCCTATCTTCATACAGGTGATGGTATGGATCTACCCAGAGGGCACAAGGAATGGGAACGGTGACCTGTTGCCTTTCAAGAAGGGAGCCTTTCATCTTGCCATACAGACACAGGTAACGATGGCCAGCTTCTCCCTCCAACTACAATGCCGAGCAGGCCTGGCTGTCCAAAGTGAGGTTCTTGTGACCAAATACTATCGGCGAAGAGCTGTTTTGTCATGCTGGAAGTGTGCTGCATCTCAGTGATTCTGTTTTCTGTGAAAGCTGCTGTGCCCACGCCACTGGACTGCAGTGGTATCTCTTGCTGAGCTCCCAAGAGGCTGTGATCAGTCTCTGGCAGTGGGGCCTCCAAAACTGGGGATGCCCAAAGCTTTCACAGAAATGGATTTAGGGCACTTGGGTGGGCCACGTGGTGAGCTATGAGAATTACACAGCTGCCTCTTATACCCCTGTGAATCCCTGACTAGTGACCCAGCGGTCACTAGTTGCAGGGATGTGGGAGGCAACAATAGCCTGTTATGCAGCAGCCTCCCCAAACCTACCGGGGAGGGAGGTCTGCATGTTGCCTCTAGATGGCATTGTCTAATGGGATACGTTGGGAGCGAGCACTTGAACCGAGCGTCATCTCAGGGTGGCTAAATATCAGGAATAGTGTTTGCTTCTGAATGGCCTCTTCCCTTAAGGACAGGAAGTGGCTGGTAGCCTGCAGCAAGCAGACCTGTGCATGTACACGTGAATAGACCAATTGCAGCATGTAGCCCATCCTCTAATGAGCTGATTGGAGGCTGAATACCTGCTGACCAGTCAGGGGGCCATAACTGGTCCCAGTAGATAGAATTCTAGGGCAGGGATAAGAGGAACAATCTAAGCAGCGGCCAGCTTTGCTCATGTTCCCAGCAAGGCAGTGACCAATAGATCTCTTCCACGTTGTCAGAGATAAATATAGCCACCTCTCTTCCATCTCTGTCAAGGGGGGATGAGTGCAAACAGTGATTCCTGGTCATAAGGGTCTAAGCAGCGGCTGGGCTGCCCCCTTGCGTATGCTTTCAGGTAGTGGTAATGCACGTCAGGTCTGCTTATCAGGACCAGGAAGCTGAGGAATAAGCATGTCTGGGGCAGACTGGAGGTTCAGACTTCTTCGGACAGCGGGGAAAACTAGCTCTGGCCCAGCTAGTGGCTGGGTCAGTTCCTTTTGTTGACTTCAGGCAAGATGCTTTTACCTTGCTGCTCCAGTTCACCCATCAGAGATGAAGGTAAAACTTCCCACACTAGGACTCCCCAGTGTACGCATCTATAGGTGACCTGATGCACTTGGGCCCCGATGTCTGTCTGGTGCTTCAGGATGTTGCTGCAATCTCTTCTGTGGTCCCTTCATCCCCAGGTCCCGGTCATTCCTGTGGTGTACTCCTCCTTCTCCTCGTTCTACGACCGGAAGAAGAATCTGTTCACATCAGGTACGGTGCTGCCAGAGTCTCTTCCCCACCTCCTGAATGCACTTGAACTGGTTGGAGGGGGTTGACTTCCTAGCTACACCCAGGTAAGTCCTCCTGGGTGTGCTAAGTTTCTCATCCTGTGGCAGAAGGCAAGTTGAGCTGAACACAGAAGTACGTGGACTTGCATTTCATCTCAAGCGGTGTCCTTCCAACATGACCCTCCTGCTAGTGTCTTTCTAAACCAACTTAAAGTGATGGTGATAGCTGGCACGTGCACGCTTCACTGCACCTGTGGTGGGGTTTGGCTATTTCAAGAGGCCCCTGCTTAACCAAGGGCTGTATCTGGCTGCCAATCTCCCTCATTCAAACTGCAGCTGTCTCTTCCTCTTGCCCAAGTGTTACTCTGCTCATTGGGAAATAAGGCTCGATACTAGAGACCCCAGGGTACTGGGCTCTTGGGCTGCACCATGCCAAGCAGAGGCACTTCTTTGCATATGGATATCTCTGATGGCCAGGGACCATCGAGCTTGGTCACAGTGGTGGATCTTTTCTGGGAGAGTGTAGAGACACTGGGGCCCAAGGGAGATGCCTGGAGCGGTCAAAGCCCCTGCAAGGGAGCAGGGAGTTCAGGGCTGAGGGCTTGCTCTCGGTCACTTGGTTGCCCGGCCCCACTACTGGCTGTAAAAGATGAGAAGGGGGAACAGAACTCCAGACCACACCAGAAAGCCCAACAGGAGCTGTAATCATCAGACACGACTTGTGTTGCCACCTGCTTCCTTGATGCACAGATTGCAAGTCACTCTTTGGTCAGCCAAGAAGCTCCTGCAGGGGCAGAGGCATGCCCCTGGGCCTGCAAAGCAAAGCGCTTGAAGGACTTGTTCTGCCAGATGAACACAGTGCTAGGTGAGGCTGGAGTCATTGGTTTCAAAGGAGCTAGCTCTTTTCTCAGGACCTCCTGAGGGCTGTTGTAGCTGGGGGCAGACACCTCCTCTCTTATCCCTTGTATGTGGCTTGGGAACAAGCCTGGTATGCAAGGTGGGGACTAGCACCTTTTGGGCCACTCGGGAGACTAGAGCGTGTGTGGCTTGTTCGTGATGGGTTTGCAGCAGCAACCCAGTCTGGCTGATATTAGCTCCTCCTCTCTCCTAGACCTGTCGTGAATGGCAGAAAGCCCCTAGAGGGGCTGTCTTTCTGGGCACTTCTGAGCTAGGTCCTAGCTTAGGATATTGAGAGAAACCTTGTTAGGAAAGTGCAAAAACAGCAGGGAAGGGTGGAGTTTGAGGTCCATATTGTCCAAGGCAAGCTAGTGTCCTGCATCCTGGCTTGCAACCGTGAGGTGGAAGCGATTTGTTGTGCCAAAAGCCACAACAGAATGAGGGTTGGGGACCAGGAGTGCAGCATTTGCCAGTTGCTGTGCAGGACAGTACCGCTGTGGGAAGTGGAAACAAAGATGTGCAAGTTGCTAGTTGAGTCTGCTTCGGCTTTATCTGCTCACGCCTTCCACCCTGCCAGGAAGTCAGACATTTCCTAGCGTAAAAACCATCACAGATGATGCTAAGGCAATGCCCTACATGGAGCAAAAACCTCAGAGCTCAGGATTACCCATTAGCTGCTGCCTCGAGGGTTGCACAGTCATTTTGAGAAGGACAAATGTCCTGCCCAAGTTCAACAGGGGGGATTTCTTCTGCCTAATATCTGCCCCTCAGTGTGCAAGAGTGTCCTGTGCTGCTATGATCCTCTGTAGGCATTTATCATGTGTATGATGTCTATAAATTGGGCCCGTGGCTTGGTGGGAACGGGAAAAAATGGCAAGTAACCTTGAGCTAGCCCACAGCGTGTAGCCTGAGGGTGGTGGGTGCCTTGTGAAACCCAGTGCTCCTCATGCACTCTCTTGCTACAGAGACTGGAGCGAGCCACCCTCTGTGATACAGCCTCGCATCTTCAAAGGATGCTCGTAGCTGGCATGTGGAAGCATTACTGCACTCTGCTAAGGGGTGCTGGAGGTGGGAATAGCCAGTGCCCTGGAGGACGTCTTTCCACGTGCCCCAAAACTGACGGTCCTTTCCTCTTATTCCCAGGTAAAATCCAGGTTGAGGTTCTTGAGCCCATTGAGACCAAGGGTCTGACCCCAGAAGATGTCACTGAGCTTACCAACAGATGCTATTCCACCATGAGGGAGACCTTTTTCAGACTGTCCGGATTAGTGAATGAACCCAACGGCTCTGCCCGGACCCACTTGCAGTAATATTGCCGTATGTCAGGAACTGAGAGGACTCTTTCCATTGCCAAAGATATCCAAGGGCTTTTCTTCCTATACAGCCAGCTTGGAGCCTGTTGTGACTCCACTGTGGGTAACATTGGTTGGCAAACCGCGTGCTGGACTGGCTCCGCAGTTCTGCTGTGTACTGAATCTCTCTTGTGGGGTTCTTGATTCCTGTTGAAATGTCTCCTGCATTTTGAGTTTCTCCTACACCCAGCTCAAGCTAATGAGGCTTTGTGCCCAATGCAGCGACTTCACAACCTGTAGTGGAGGTTTGGGTATTACCTCTGGCCAAGTTAGTGTTTGTAAGCCAACCAGTCCAGGGGATGTTGGAGTATGCATCTCCAAGAGGTTACCACCCAACTTGATTTCTGCCATTGCAATGGGCACGTACAGGATTAATGCAGCAGCTGTCCTCACGCTGCCAGCTTCTTGTACCCATGCTCTGGATCTCAGCACCAGGGTGATGGGGCTGATCCCAGGCAAGTCTCTTGCTCACAGTGGGCAGCTATTGGGGTGTTTTTTGTTTTTTGTTTTTTTAAGGTGCCTGCCCAGCACCAGGTCCTGATGGCAGCTCCATTCTTTGCAGTGTCTTAGCAAATGCAAAAGGCACAAGTGGGGCAGGCTTGCACTGAAGAGCTGGCTGGGGGATGGAAAAGAATCTTGCCCCGCTGGCCTGTACGGCTGTGCTAGCAAATCCCCTGGTATCAACACGCGGGTCTCAAAGCTGTGTATGTGAGATCACTGGATGTTTAGGAAGGCCACGTTAATATTTGGGAGCCCTGCTATCCCGTGCGATGTTTCCACTAGAGGGCTGTCCCGGTACAGCATAGCAACACGAGTGCTCTTAAAGAAGCCTACAGCTTCTGTAAAAACCATTGGCGAGCTGTTCTTCTGTCCCAGTAGGAGGATGAAGGACCAGAGCCAGTGACCTCCCACAGGATGGAAGTATGGATGATGCTCTTTGAGGCATGATTTTAAAGAGGATACGTGCGGCTCTAATTCCCCCCCCCCCCCGCATCTACCCCAGAGCAGAACCCGGAAGCAAAGCAGAGGGTCTTGTAACTAAGATCTCCACTAACCATTCTCGCCTCCTTGCAGGGGAAGTTGACTTTCTTAAATGCAGAACTTGCCATAAGTGAAGCTGCACAAGGATGGGTGCAATCTGTGGCATTGGCTACCCTGATGTCTCTTCTAGCAATCGAGCTTCCGCTTCCAAGGTGGACAAGTTTGGGGGTTTTTTAGGACCTTTTTTTGAGGGATGGGGTGGATGTGAAAAAGTCATATCAAACACGCATCTGGTATGTCTTGTGTTTTGGATGAGGCCTTTCTGGTGTCTTGCCAGAATGCAGCTCTCCATGGGTATGCCTTTTTTTGTAAATACAGGACCTGTTCTGCATCAGTGAGGCCCAAGTTCTAAATAACAGGATGATACACATCCGCGAGACATTAGCGTGATGTCTCCACACTCTGGAATTGCTGCTAGCATCTCTGACTTCTGTATGATCTCGTTCTTTACCACGTGCCTTGCTCATAGTATCAGACCCAATGGGATACTAGAGAGGTGCAGGTTGCTTGGGATGGTCCCTTTGGTATCAATTGTTGTCTTTGTAGGTTGACTTTTTTTTCTTTTTCATGTGTTTAATTGGGTGTGTCCTAAAATACCTGTTGCTTATTGATCTTAAGGGTTATGTAATGCTGATCTAACCCCTTGATCTGCAGTGTTGACCAAAGCACAAGACTTGTTCCAGCTTGTCTGAGAACATTTAGCCCTGCTACCACTAGCCGAGTTGGTTGTAAAAGCAATAATGTAAACAGGTGTGGGACATGCACACTGAACAGGCCAAACAGGTTGGATGGAGGATAGCCTTTTGCTGCCACTTCCTGGGCATAAAATAAAAATAAAAATCCTAGGGATTTGATGGACTTGGAAGCCTTAAACAGAGACCTGAGAGTGTTGCCTCTGCCTTGTGAAGATGGAGTCAAGGTGCACCCAACCTCCTGTCCACGGGGCAGAGGTGGAGACAGATCTTGGCAGCTGAGGTGGTTCTGCTTGGCTGCCAAGGACACACAGTCCAGGTCTCAAACACTAAACCACAACTAGAAGTAACCAAACAAGAGGGCCCTCAGTTAATTTGAGTTTACAAGCCAACACAGAGGTGTCCATCTGAGGCTGTCCATCTGTGGGGTGCATCTGGAAGGGGATCTGAATTGAAATCAAACCAGCACTTTCTTTTTGTATGTGTAAGAAGAGCAGACAAGTGGCTGCATAATGGAGGCAAACCACCCTGGAGCTGTCCTAGGCTTCTGGACCCAGGCTCCCATCAAGGAGAAGCCGGGGGGTGGGTGTCTGACTTTTGCCAAAGAGGACAATCTTGCAAGTGTTGATCTTGTATTTGCCTATGGAGAATGGAAAAGTGCCTCTGGGCAGTAAGGGAGTCGCCTGCTGCTCTGTTTTAACTGTGTACTGAAAATAATGTATTGAAAGAATGCATATACTTTTTATAAAAGCAGTTATTTCAATCACGCCTCCTGTCTTTGGGGTTGGAGTACCTCACGTTGGGGTCGTGCAGGAAGGGCGGTGGTGGCTAAATGAGGCAGAATAACCCCATGTCTCTACGGTGCCGAAGAACCGGCTGGGTGTCCTGCAGTGCTCTTGCTCATGGCTGAGCCATCCTGAAGTTTGTAGCTTGTCTCACACTAGTGGTTTTCTGAACTTGTGTTGCATGCAACTTGCATATTTTTGGCATGACACCTGCCTCGATGTCATGACTGTATGCAGACCACCCTAATTAGTCTCTGTTTACACTGACAGTCCTCAGCTAGATGAGGAAAGGTGGCACTTGAGCACAGCTGTGGGGTTTTTTTTTTTGTGCTCCCAAGCTGCAGCGACTCCAGGCCTCCTAGCACCAGGCTGGCTCATGCAGCAAGAAGAGAGGTCCTATTCACCCTGTTCTCCTCCTCCTGCACCCTGCTATCCCCTGCAGCCAGGCAGGGGAGAGGACACAGGCCCCTGCAAACCCTCTCAAGATATACTAAGGATACACTTACGCAGTTGCAGAGGGTGGGCATTTTAGGTCTTGTGACTTGGTGCACACACAGAGGGAGAAGGATACAGGCAAAGTGCCCCATGCTGGGGCAAGAAGCCAAAGGAAATTGCTAGCCTCTACCCTAGCAGGCTTCCTCTGGGCTCTGCCATACGTGTGCTTTTTCTGCATCTGCAGCCCTGGTGAGGTAGGTCACATCACAGTATTTCCATTCACAGGAGCCAACAGCACTGGCTGAAATGGGACCTGGGTCCATCTGAGCACCTGCCTCAACCTCTGGGCATCTGCTCCAGCTGTGAAGGTCATTCTGAATTGCACCACAAGACAAGTCCAGTCAGTGACTTTTTTCTTTACAGTATATGACTTTATTTTTTTAATAAAACCCCTTCTCCATATTCCATGATGGGCTAATACCTTACAGTGTCCATCTTCCATTGCTTTATCGGTAGGAAAGTACTGTACCATGTGCTGTGTTTTCTAGCCAGTGCCTACCTCTCCCAATGCTATTGTGAGTGAGGTAGTCGCATGTGCTGTACAGGCTTTCCCTCTGAGCTGTCTGGTAACATGCCTCTATTCATATAGCATTACAAAACAGCCATTTTGCCGGCTGTCCCTTCTGGGAAGGGATGGAGGCACCTGCGTGAAGGGGCCGGTTACCGTCGGCAAACGAGCCAACTTGCCAAGTCCCCGTGTAATGCGGTATGAAGCCAGTTCTCAAGACGCGGAAGGATTATGTTGTACCAACCCTTGGAGCACCTGAAGAGGGGAAACGTGTTGGCTTATGAGCTGGGCAACTGGAATGGGGGGATGGAGGTTAAATGTGTTCAGTGTCAGACTTGCAGAAAGGGATGGCGGGGGGGTTTCCCTTTCCCCCTCCAAAGTGCCTACTGTAGAAAGAAATGAAATGCTTCAAAGCCTTTCAAGAGCAGCATCTCTTCAGATGACTAGCAGATGATGGTAGCTAATGTATTGCCCTCACTGGACAGAAGAGAAGCTTGTTGCAGAGAGAAAAGCCAAAGAGAGAGAGCTCCCTTCTCTCCAAGCGTCAGACGCTGGAGAGATGCAACTTTCCCCTGTTCCTGGTACTCCTTGCATGATTGGGCTTTCTTAACGGCAGTTTTCCCTGCACTCCTCTAACATTGCACTTGGCTCCTGCCAGCAGCCGGTTTTGGTCGAGGGCCTCAAAGCACTTTGGAGGGCAAAGGGAATTACCAAAGTTGTCAGTCAATATGGAAAGGCCGGATCTGGACTCCCATGCACTATGCCCTAGTCTAATGGCGAAGTGAGGTAAGTAAGATGGAGGGAGCTGTGCTCCCTGCATTGAGCGGCATGGCATGAGAGGCTCTAGCAATACAAAGCATGAAAGCAGCAGCTCGAAGCAGGCTGCTGTTAGCACGGCTCGTGCAGTCGCGTAGCTGTACCTCACCATGAATACGTGTATCCTGAGACTTCATCTAGAGCTAACTACAAGCAAAAGAAAAAAAGCACCATGGAATTTTGCTTGCAGCATTTCTCGTGTATAAGGATGGACTGAGCCAGTCCGTGCAGAAAAGGGTTCACTATGAGCATGAGGGAAGGCATGATCTTTGGGAGAAAACTTGGCTAACTGGGATGTAGCTGCCCCAGGACCAGCAAGCTGAGGAAGAGGAAGCAGGCACAGCCACATCGAGAACAAATTCTTATCCTGTCATCCCGTGTTGTCCTGCAGGCACCGTGGCTTCTTCAGCTGTGGTCTGGCTATGGCCAGGGCAGGTTGACCCAGTTGCTGTGCTGCTGCTTTCAGGACGTGGCGGGTACGTGCTAAAGTTCATTTTTGCATGAACCTGAAAATGGATAAAGCCAGAACTGGCATTAGGAGGGGATCTGGCTGGCTGAAAGCAGCCTAACATATGCTTATATGACTGGGGTGCCCAGAGCATGAAGAATAAAAGGCAGCAGTCCTGGCTCCCATGCCCACCCCCTTGTCGCTGCTCCCTGCCAGCTCTCCTGGAGCAGCTTGCGCTGCTCCTACCCATTGTCTGGCAGCAGTAGCTTCATCCTGGGCTAGCTTATGTGCAAAAGGAAATAGGACGCCATGTCCTTGCTTTTTAAGCACATGCATACGGGTCTAATTCAGGGTCTCAACCTATGGCACCTTACATCCCACCAACCATTTTATCAAAAAACCCTGGTCCCACCATGATAAAAACAAAACCTCACTTTTCCCAAGAAGTGTATTCTGAAGTTTAGTATTATATGAGTCATTAAGGGAGACTTTTAAGGACATGAAAAATTAAAAAGGGCAATAATTTTGTCAAGAATAAGTTTTGTTGCTATAAATGTAAAGTCCCACTGGTTGAGAACTGGGTCTAACTGGCCACGCTCCTGCTGTGGCTGCAGCACTGTAGTGAAGCTAGCGTCATCGCTGTGTGCGAACAAGTTGCTCACCGCCAGTTCGCTGACGCTAATGCAATAGCTCGGGGAAGGTGCAAACCGGCTGTGTGAACCAGACTCTACTGTCTGCTTTCTGCAAACGAGGGCAGACCTCAGCTCTGCTGGGGCAAGAGCCGGGGGGAGGTAGCAATAGGGAGGCAGTCAGCGACCCTCTCTGCTCCTACACGCTCTGGCTTGTGGGAGGGTGCCAATACCCAGTGAGCGAGCGCATTTCAAAGCCACGATAGTGATCCGGTTTGGGCCTTGTTGCAATGGCCCAGCTGCGTCTAGCTGCCCTAGAGCGACTGGGATTTTTCTTTTTTTTCCCTGGTCTTTCAAGAGACCTGACGTCAGTCCAAAACTGCTGCTCTTGTACTTGCTATCTCCATTTTTTCAGTGTCACCAAACCTTTGCCCCTTGCATAGCAAGCCAGGTCGCCGCGAGCCGCCGAGCTGACAGAGCGCTTTCTATCTCGCTCGGTCCTGCCGGCGGGTCGTGGATTCCTTTGAGGTCTATGTAATAGCCGAGCAGCTAGGGACTGAAAGCAGCCATTGCCGGGCTGCGAGGGTTGGAGATTTTTCCGAGGTCTATGTCATAGCCAGCCGGTTCGGAGCTGAAAGCAGCCGCGGCCAGCCTGAACAGCGCTCGCTTTTCATGGTCGCGAACGCGAGTCGGGAGGAGCGGCTTTGTGGCGGTGGCAGCGCCACGGAGGGGGGCGTCTGCACGGACACCAAATGGAAAATGCAGACGCCGTGCAGACGTGAGCCATCACTCATCTTGCTAATGAGATGCAACGCCGTTCAACGGCGATGAGCGCAGGCCGGAGGCGCTCGAGCCCAAATCAAACTGACAGGACTTGGAGCCTAAAGCCAGGTTTGGGCAAATCGTTTTGGAATCATTTACTCACAAGGCAGCCCACAGCTGAAAGCTAAAACTCCACCCGTTGTTACCCGCCCCCCTAAAGGGATTCAATTTAGCTGCATGTGGAGCAGCTCAGAAAATAATCAGTCTCTCTTTTAGTGCTGTTTTGCCTCCCAGCTACAAGAGAGTCTCCTTGTTACAGCAAGGCACACTAACCCTAGCAGCTACTCGCCCAAGCCTGCACTGGGGAGGGGGGGGGTGCACAGTTGCCGACACAGTCCGAACCGCACTCGCAAAGCAAAACAGCCTGGGAAAATCCCAAAGTCAAAAAAAATAAATAAAAAGGAAGGCATATGGAGTTACGCCGAGCCCAGCAGGGATGCTCTGCTTTCTCGCTCGTGCCCTGCTCAGGGTGGTGTTGGGCCTCGTCGTTAGCTCTGCCCAAATGCAGAGAGCTGGGTTTAATCTCCCTTTCCATTTGTCAGTGCTGGCCTTTGGAAAGGGAAAGTGCACCAGAGCGGCGTGGCCTGAGCTCTAGCTACGAGCACGGACTTTGGAGCTGTAACTTGGAAATGCTCCATGCTACCTGGTGCGCTTGCTCCCACACCGGTTCTGTGCTGCAGTTAAAGCTCAGTGTTTAAAACAACAGGCCCAAGCTCATGCTGGGGTCTGATCTGCTGCGACATTCCTCCAGCATGCGGGCTCTGGCTTCGGATGCATTTGAAGCTGTCCTTGGGAGCCCATCTCCTAGAAAAACAGCCCCGGCAGTGGGCCATCGAGTGCCTCTCCCACTCTCTTGCTCCTGTCTTGGCTCCGTGACTTGCTGGAGACCCGGTCAGCCACGAGGGCAAGAAGGAGAGCTTTCAACTGGGGCCTGGCTTGAAAACACAAGAGGGAAGGGCAGTCGCAGGGGGGAGGGAGTTTTGGCTGTGCATCCTCTTCCCAGGATGGCGTATGCGTTTCACATGAGACAGACATTAGCTACAATAACAGAAATAAACCCGGGAGCACAGCCTGGCCTGTGCATTCCCTGGGGACAGGCTTCCCAGAAGCAAGCTCCCTGTGCTGGATGTCCCCCTGGCCACGTGGACAACCACGACTGCAAGAGTCACAGGGCCAAGATGACACGGTGCAGAAGGGACCTTGATCATCCACCTTCAAAGAGAAGGGCAAACTCTGGATGTTCAGCTGCAAGCCAGGTCCTGTCCATCCATCACGTTTGACATTAGCTAACTGGATAAAGTGGCCTTACAGAAAGGGACCAGACCCCACAACCACTGGACTGCAGGAGAAAAAGCATTCCCAGGGGCACAGACAACCACGTGTCTATCCAGCTTTGGTCATGACTTTCTCAGACACGAAGCAGCCCAGAGGAGAACAGCAAGGCCTGGAAGAGGCAGGCTGGGCAGATCTCGATGCTGTAGTCTGATCTGCAGAGCGTCTCTTTGGTACCTAAGGACCTGGGTTGTGGTCCCTTGCGGTCCCGTTGAGAATGCCTGTGCAAAGCTTGATAATGAAGTCCCGTCAGGGTAGTTCTGCTCTTTAGCCTGTAAGTGTCCCATGCAAAATTCATGACTACCTGACCAGGACTGAGCACTTGTCTTGAAGCCCATGTGCTCTCCACTGCCATGTCTTGAGGTGGTCTGGGTCAGTCCTTGCTGCCCACAGATGGTTTTTGGAAGGTTACGAGGCAGATTAGACTGTGCGCCCACACACACGGCATCCTGTGTTACGTCACGGCCAACGGTTTGGAGCTAGAAGTTGATGTCTGTGCCACTGATCTGCATTTCCTCAGTTAAATCTGCCTTTCTCCTTTGCTCCACCCTTGCAGAGCAGAAATTACCTGCTCGTTGTGCCTTAAATGGCCATTTTGAAAGAGTAATAAAGCCCCCACACGGCAACCAGCATGTCGCTGACCCTCCGCCACGCAGGCGTGATGGGGGGGCTAATGGGAGCAGCGTGCGGCAAGCTAGCGGAGCAGGCAACGCTCTTTGCAGTGACCTGGCCGCTTTCCCGTGCTGTACAAAGCCCTGCAGGGTCACTGATAGCACCTTGTCCTGCCCTGCGTGGGGATGCATCTGGAGCTGAAAAACAGCCAGGAAGGCACGTGCCCTCCAGGATCCCATTCCTAGAGCAGGGCTAGAGTATGGCAGCTAGCAATAACCTGCAATGGAAAGCCTCGCCTCGACACCGTGCTTGCCACTCACATGTCTCGAGGCGCTCCTCCAGGAAAGAGATCTGCTCACTCAGGGAGTCTATCCTGTCCAGCTGCCGCAGGGAGTGGGACAGGACGGTGATGGGGTCCGGGCTGACGTCATCCAGCCCAGCTGGCACGAAGTGATGGAAGGGAGCCAGCACTAACTGCAGTTTCTTTAGAGAGAGGAAAGGAGCTGCTCAGTTTTTGTCCTTCTCTGTTGCACGCAGACCACCCACGGAGAGCCAGCGCGCAGCCCACCCAGCCCCTCCGTCCTCCCGAGGCCAGCCGGCTTGCAGAGGGGCATGTGTGTGGGCACCTCGCTGGCCTTGTGATGGGGGGAGCTGGCCCTTTGCTCTCCGCCACCCATGTGCTGACAGCTCCAGGCGCAAGGCGAGAGCGAGGACATTAAGCAGAGACATTAAAAAAACAGAGAAGGGAGCAGCCCTGAGACGCACATGTGGACTCTGGCCTAATTTGGACTTGGTCAGGCTGGCCAGGGGATGCTAACGGGGCAAGTGCATCCCTGCCCTGCCTCAGCCGTGCTCACCTGCTCCAGCACGTCCATCCTGCTCCTCAAAGCTTTCATTTCTTCCTTCACTTCGCCGGAGGCACCTCCTGTAAGGAAGCAGTGCAAAGCAAAGCGCCAGTCAGGGAGCAAATAAAGCAATCCCTTGTGCACTCAAATCAGCCTGTGATCATCATACTTAGCATAGGACGGCGGGGCGGGGGGGGGACAGGCACTGATGAAGGGTTAACACAGAGGCCTGGCTGCACGGGGGAGAATGGGAGGCCTGTTCTCTGCCGCGGGGGCTGCCAAGCCCTGACGCGTTGGCTGAGGACAGGAATGTGCCAGAGGGCAGCGGGCACCTCGCCAGCCCCAGGCCTAACCAGGCAACACAAGGGCAGCATCCCACCTGCAGCCATGCATTGCTCTCCTCCCCCTCCATAAAGAACAAGCATCTCCAAGCAGCTAAAAGGGCCTTGCAAAGGGGATGCAGCAGTCACTCAATGAAGGGAAAGCCCCGTCCTGCGGATGAGCACCCGGCCACGGCTCTTCGCTGCCGGGCATGCTCGTTAACCCGCCCTCGTTTTGGCAGCCTGCCGCCGTAGGCATCTGCGGTGTGGGTTTCCTGGGCCAGGGGTTGGGAACGCCTGCTTTCAGACATTTGCCGAGGCGTGGTAGACACGGCTCTCTTCTGCGTATCGGGCACTGCCGACGCCGGCCACCGAGGTCCAGGGCAGATTCGGGCACAGCTGGCAGCTCGGTGTGAACAGCTGGACCTGAGCACACGGCAGGCCAGCCCCTAACTGGTGTCAATCAGCTGTCAGTGCCCACAAAGCTATCCCAGCACATCCTCACGCCCGACCCAGACAGGCCAAGCAGCAGTGCTTCTTCCTCACGCGCCCGGTCTTTGCCATGCTCCTATAGCATGAGGCATCTCAACAATGCTGATGTCTAGCCAAGAAACCAGCTCTCCGGCACTGGCCCGCAGCAGCCGGTTACCAATACAAGCAGCCTTTTGTCTCTGGGTGCGGACGAGTTCATGTAGAAAACTATAGGCAGCGGCAAAAGCCGAGTGCGCTGAGATAGCCGTGTGGAGGGGGGATGGAGCTTGCCATTGCTCTCAGTGGAAAAAAGATGAATGTTTCGTGCTATCATAATGGCTGCTAATTTGGCCCCGGCATACCCTCACTGGTTTCCACGCAAGGTTAATTAATTAAAAGAGGCCGTCAGCCCAAGACGCAGCAAGCTTGCTTTTCCTACGAGCTGCTCAGATGCCAGAGAGCTGTACCCTGGCAGGGGCTGCGGGACGTGTGGGCTTGCTGGGGAATGATTCATGTCTTGGCCTTGGCAGGGTTTTACAACGGTGCCGCTTGGGGGGTGCACTCGGGCAGCGCTTGCGTGGTATGCCAAGCAGCAGGCTGTCCCTTATGCAGGGACAGCTCAGGGCACGAAGTCCTCGTGCTGTTGCACTCGTTTTGCCTCAGCAAAGCCCAGTCCCTCCAACCACCCACCGGCTGCTGCCTGGGGTGGTCCTAGGGAGAGGGCCTGGGGCTGTGTCCTGACATCCCTTAGCCTGGTAGCCAGCCAACGGGAGGAAACTCCAGCTGGTACAACACAGCACCATGTGGCGTCACTGCCTTCAATGGGGCTGTACTGACTGATAGCCAAAACCAACCCAGCATGAACACCGGCCGCTCAAGGCTGCGGAGCGCTTGGTCAGGATGCTGGCGCTCTTTGAAAGGGCGCTGTGTTGTTCTCTGACGGGGCTTCGTCCTGTTCGACCCTCTGCCCGATGGACGCTGTGGGAAACCCTGACACCCCACCCGCCGCACGGCTACTGCAGGGCACTGCGGGAGCGCACAGTTGCAGGGATGCAGAGCAGCGGGAAAGACCTCTCGCGCATGGCCCCTTCACCTTCCTGCACCTCCAGAGACAGGAAAGTGTGAGGAGGAGCACACTCGCACATGCACACACGCATGCACGTGCGCACACGCATGCACACATGTGCCCCTACTGCTCGTGCCGCTTCTGTGTCCGTCGCCGGTGCTGGCCGCAGCGCATTATTACTCACGGTACGAGTTTGAAGTGTCACAGCGCGTACCAAAAGTAATAATGGGCCGTCACCAGCATCGCCTGCCACGCCTCGTGCCTCCAGCTTCGGCCTGCAGGGAGCGCGGAGAGAGAAGTCGTTCTGGGTGGCAGGTCTGTGGCCTGGCAAGGCAACGGCTGCTTCAGCTCCTGCGACGTCCACCAGCTGGAGCATGGGCCCGGTAGGCATCTGAGGCACGCAAAGAGGCGGCATCTTCACTGTATCGCTGGGGAACCCGAGACAGGCTGCATGGTGGCCCACAGCAAGTAGAGCCCAGGAGTCCCGGCTTCTCGGTCCCCTCTCTCATTCCTACAGGACGCACTGCCTCGCACGTGCTCTGGTTTAACATTCAACCAAATCTGGCTGTATGCACATTACCGGATCGGTTGAGAGCTGGAGGTGCAGACACCTCTGTCCTTGGAGCTGGCTGCAGAGCCTGGCATGATTTTCCATCTGCAGAGAGCTGATGCCCCTCGTGACAGGCGCAGCGGTAACTCCCAGGCGTGTTCACGCAGCGCTGGCCGCAGCCGTGACCCTGGCCGGAGCACTCGTCCATGTCTGCAGGCAGAGGTGGGAGTTCAGAGAGGTCCGGGGGGGTTATACCAGCAGGACCCTTCATGAGACATACATTTACAGAGCACTACAGATCTGTGCCCTTTCAGCTCGCAAGCCCCTGGCATACACCATCGCTCGCGGGAGGGTTATGGAGGGGGCCCCACCAAAAGCCTAGAGCTGTGGTATGCGGTCAGCAGCCCCTTCTGTGACTGCTCACCCCAGGTCACAGCTTGGGGAGACCATCCGTGGTGACAGTACGCAGCGCAGGCTGCCCTGAGCTATGAAACCAGAGACCCACGGCATTAGTCCGCACCCAGCAGCTCGCAAGCACCCTCCTTCCTCATCCTCAGTGCAGCCAACTTCTGCTCCCCTCCAGCCCACTGGAGGGTCCACACTTCACGGACACAGAAAACCACTGCGTTACTCCACTTTCACTCTGCTGGCCCTACCCCAGATGACACCGGATTAACTACAGGGGTGAATGAGGTCCAGAGGCATCACACAAGGGCAGAAGCACAGACTCCAAGCAAAGAAAAGTCCAGATCTGGACCCGTGCTCTGGACGGGGCACTCGCTCTCGGCCTGCTGTAGCAAGCTGTTCAGGTCACTAGCTCTGATCCCGGATTTGTGTTCAGGGTTTTGGTTCCTCCTCGATGAGGCTCTATCAGCCTTCGGAGTGTGTATAAAACCCAGTAACCCCTCCTGGCACGGGGGAGTTATTAAAGCTGTTCCCACAAAGGCAAATGACTAACTGCTTCCCACGCCCGGGAGAAGCTGCTTTAGGCAATGGGAAAATCAGTTCAAAGCCCTGTGCTGGGACCAAGGCTGACACTGAAGCTCACAGCAAGGCCTGCCTCACCCAGACAGAGCCTTTCGGCTACGCGCACACGGACCCGGGGCTGCCCACACTCATCCCGCTAACCGCGGTTTTTATAGCCCGCTGCCTTCTCATGCTGACGTAAATCAGGAGCAAGCAGGGACGTCACTGGTGTGAAAGGAGCATCCATCCCTCTGCAAGCAGGGATTTAGGCCCAGGGTATAAATACCTTCATATTCAGGTATGAAGCTGAGGCCAGACGGGCAGCTGATGTAAATGGGTTCACCTGGAGCTGTGCTGATTCATACCGGCAGAGGAGGGCATTAGGTCTACGTGCATGGATGGTTAATGCCAATCCCCTGCTATGAAACCCCTGCTACCTGCACGCTGCCATCCTCAGCCCCTACTCAGATGAGGAAACCGAGAGGCGTGTAGCTGCTACCTGTCTGGCAGGCTCTTCCCGTCCACCCCCGAGGGCAGGCGCATCTGTCCGGAAAGGAGCATCTCCCGCCATTCTGGCACGGCGCCCTACAAACAGCTGTGAAATGAGAATATAGGGTTAGTAGGTCACCTGGGGGCTCCTGGGTATCCCGCCGCATGGACAGACGCAGAGCCCCTCTGGGCTCTTTTAATACGCGCACATGGGAGCTTTTCCCACCTGCCGGGTATGCATCGTCCCTAGGCAACCGTAGGCTTTTGGAATGTGCTGGTGGCGCCCAAAAATGTGGGCCAAGTCCTAGTGGGTGCAAATGACCCCTAACGGTAGCCTCGCCCATGAATGCAAGCCCATCCCCGGAGCTGACCTGTTCTCGGATGGCAGATCACTGAACAGAGAGCAATGGGCTCAAGTTGCAGCCAGGGAAGTTGAGGCTGGGTGTTAGGAAATCCTTTCTGAGTAGGAGGGCGGTGAAGCACTGGGACGGGCTATCTAGAGAGGTGCTGGCATATCCATCCTTGGAGGTGTTTAAGACCCAGGTAGACAAAGCCCTGGCTGGGATGATGTAGCTGGGACTGGTCCTGCTTGGAGCAGGGACTTGGACTAGATGTGACCCCCTGAGCAGCTTTCCACCCTCATTTCCTATGATCCTGTGCTGGTTTCCAGCACAGTGTGAACTCACACGACCCTCTCACACAGCTCTCATCCAGATGTGGAACACCTAGCGAGACGGACGAGAGCCCCGGATGTGCCGTGCAGGTCAGGACGTTTTGCAATGAGTGTGAATCCCTGCCACCCTCAGTGCGCAGCCGGCTGCCTCTGCCCAGAAGTAAGAGGCTCACGGGCTGGCGACAGAGCTGGCCAGAGATCCTCTGGCAAACCAGCCACAGGACTGAGCCTCCTAGCAGCTCGATGTTCAGACAGCTTTCTAGCAAGTCCTGAGCCCCAAGGGAAGCAACAGATTTAGGCTGGCAGGTTGACTAGCACTGAGGCCGTGTCCAGGAGGCTTCTGCACGGAGACGTGCCAAGGGAAATCAACAGTCTCTCATTTGTGGCTCAACCCATCCTGGCTTTTTGTTTTTGCGCCTGAAAGCTTGCAGAGAACCATTTTCCCTACGATTTAGCTGGTCTAATAAAAGAGATCACATCTACCCAAAGAACCTGGTCTGCCGATGTCCTGCGACCAACACGGCTACAACCAGCACCCCGTCCTGTTCGCTTGTGCAGCACTGGGAAGAGGGAGGTGTCTTTGCAGTCGGCTGGAGAGGCAGGGGCGGAGGGGGCTTTTGCTATCATCAGCTCTCACTCGGTGCCAGGCCTGGCTGCAGTCTGCCTGGATGTGCTGAGAGGGGAGCGCCTGGTGCGTTTTGCATTCGTTTTGTGCCGCACGCTGCCATTTGCTCCTCAAAGCAGAGCACCGCCATCGCTGCTGATTTGCGTGGAAGGGATTCATTAGTTTTATTTACCCTCTGGTACGATGCACAAGGCAGGCATGCTGAACAGCACGGCGAGGCTATAACCAAACCGCTAACTGAAACGGATTTGCTCTTGCGAAAAAGAAAAAGGGAGTGCCTCGGTACGGACAAAATCACACCGGCTTCCAAAAGCGCCCTTGTCGATAAGGGTACGGACAGAGCAGCCTGTGCAGGCATGTGCCAGGCCTGGTCCTGGGGGCTGCTGAGCTCCTGAAAGACAATATCGGTGGCCAAATGGCAGCAGAAGCTGAGAGCAGGAGACATCCAACGTCTCGTGGGGTCACCCCTGAGCTGCAGAGGACGCGCACGTCATGGAGACGTGCGCCTGTAGAGCGGAGCAGCCCCTGTCTTCCTTGCAGCGTGCACCCCTGAGGCTTGGCCGGGGGAGCCGCCCCGAAGAGCGACGCAGGGGACCTGCGCCTCCCCGCAGCGCCTGTGCCACCCGCTCCGCCACGCATTTACCTGTGTTGCAGCTGGCTGCATGGCCGCTTGCCCTTCTCCAGCCTGGACAGCACGTGTACAAGGGCTGGGAGTACTTCTTGAATGCCTGGCGGTGGGCAACCTTGTATATGGTTCTGCAAGGAAAGTCAGGGAAAGCGTTAGCAGTGGGCGCTGCACGTGGGGCAGGAGCCCAACCCCTGGATAAACCCACTACACACCCTCTCTGCGTCACTCGGGGGCAAAGCAAAGCTCAGACCTAAGATCCAGGTAAGTCTGTCACAGACTTATACACAAGGAGGGTTGAAGGGAGCTCAGGGGGTCACATCCAGTCCAACCCCCTGCTCCAGGCAGGACCAGCCCCAACTACATCATCCCAGCCACGGCTTTGTCTACTTGGGTTTTGAAAACCCCCAAGGATGGAGAGTCCCCCACCTCTCCGGGTAGCCTGTCCCAGTGCTTTACTACACTTCTCCTGAGAGAGCTTTTCCTAACATCCAACCTCGACTTCCCTTGCTGCAGCCTGAGCCTGTTGCTCCTTGTCCTGTCGTCTGCCCCCACTGAGACCAGCCCAGCTCCGTCCTCTTTGAGAGGAGATTCAATAGCAGCCTTCAGCTCCCTGCAGGGTGGTTGCAGTCCTCTCTTCTCCAGACTAAATCAGCCCAGTGCCCTCAGCCTGTCATCACCAGGCCTGTCCCCCAGCCCCTGAACCATTTGTGCTGCCCTCCAATTTGTCCACATCCTTTCTGTGGTGGGGGCCCGCAGCCAGATGTGGCCTCGTCAGCACTGAATAGAGGGAAATTATCACTTCCCTCGACCTGCTGTCTTGGCCTCGCCCCCGCTTCATCCTCTGTGCCGCCCTGTAAAGCCCGGGGCACGATCCCTTCGCTACACCCGCGCAGGACGAGAAGCCGCGGCGCCGGGTGCATGCAGCTCGCAGGCGGGGTGTCCTGGCAGCGTCCCACCCGTGGCACTCACCTGTACGTGCTGCACACGCGGTGTCCCTGGCACGTGGTGAGGTACGGCTGGTAGACCGGCTGGACATGGGACTCCAGGTATGACACGGTCTGGCTCTGCGTCACCGTGGAGCACGTCCTGCGGCTGACACGAGACGGCAGGTCACACACCGCTAGCAAACGGGAGTCCGAAAGCAAGGAGGGCCGGGCGCCGATGCAGCGTGATGCACCACGGCTGGATTTGGCCGATAGGGGCCTAGTGCTCAAGGGGTGTAAATGGGCATGGTGCCTTTGACTTCCCAGCAGGCATACCCACTAACAGCAGCGGGGGACCCAGCTACAACGGAGCGAGCACGAGCTAGCCCTGAATCCGTGACCTCCCTGGGGCCGCTTAAGGGAGCGTTTGCAGAGGCACCTTCGGCCCCCCACTCACTGGAGCAGTTGTTCAAGCCCAAAAGGGCTTCCAAAACTTAACCCAAATCAAGCAGAGGCACGGCAGCTGCACAGCCGACCTCCCCTGCCCTCCTCTCCCCCTACACACATGCTACAGCCAGCTTTGAGCACTTATTCTCAAGCTGTCCCCACTCACATCTGTCCTTCCTCCTCCACACAGTGCCGCAAAGCAGCTTCCATCCCAGCATCCTGCCTACAGAGCCCCCAAAGCAAAGAAATCCTTGGTTTGTGCTCGTTCCCGTACCAGGGACAAGCATGCACAGCCAACAGGTAGCGAAGAAGAGTCCCACGCCGTAAAATAGAGGAGCTTGCTCACCAAGCTAAAGACAGGAGGCCAAACCCTGTGGCTGGGGGGATAGGGGGCTGTCTTCATGCGAGGCAGAACAGCCAAGCATGCCCCCAGACTGAGGTGGGCATGCAAAACACCCTTTGCTTTGCAGGCAGTCTTTAGCACGTTTGCTACCTGAGACTGCTGCATCGCTGGAAACAACACTTAGGTGATGCTGAAAAATCAATAGCCAGGGCCAGATTCTGATCCGTGGCAGAAAATCCCTTCCCTTGATGTCGCACCGAGGAAATGAAGTTCCCGTACAAAAACGCTGCAGCTAAAGAGTGTTTGATTAAAAATTGGGGCCATGGTGGGGTGGGGGGGTTGCATTTTGTCACAGCAAGAGGCCCAGTTCACCTGGATGTGGCCTGGCCTACAAATCTCAACTCTCTGGAAGAGAGGCCTGTTAAGAAATGTGACCGCTCATCTCAGCTTCCCAGCCAAAACAGCACACTGGAAATTAGCACTGGCATCAGGTGTTTTCCATTAACGCCAGAAGATTTATTTTACCCTGCTGGGATATCAGTCTGGAAGACACTGTTTTAAAGAGCTGCAGTTTTCTTTGCTGACGCTACTCTGAAGCTGTGTTTACACACTGCGTGCACGTGCGTCTGCGCATAATTCACCTTGAGGGCTTCGTTACTACAAGAACGCAAACGATTACCTAGCGTAGCAAGGCCTGCATAACCTTCACTGTACAACCAAACTAGAGGCCGATCAGACCCACAACGCTAGGGCCCGAATACAACCATGCCCCGACTTGACGGGCGACCGGAGTTGAATTTTTAGGCTGGTCAAATCCAGACCTCCTGGCACGACAAGGGCTGGGGAGTCTGGCCTTAGAGTTGGGCTTCGCATCTCTCCCGAGAGAGCCGAGAGGTGGCTGCACGCCTTCAAAAAGCTCAAATCTGAACATCTTCGTTCGGCATCTTTGGATGGAGGCGCTTGCTTCCAGCACGTCCAAGAAGAAAAATAGTATCAGCAATTCCCCTTGATCGAACAGGGGGGCTCGGGACAAAGAAGAATTCGGGCCAGGAAGCTCCACCATACACAAACCTGTTTTAGAGAGAGGAGGATGGATGAGGCTACTCCTGGTGGGCTACTGAACGCAGAGTGTGCATGCGTGCGCGTGTGCTTACGTGAAAGGGGTGACAAGAAGTCATTTTGGACAAAGAAACCCCTCTTCGTACCCCCTGCACGAAACGCAGCGGCCCGAGCTGTGCGTCTGCTTCACCGGCACAGCAAACAGGCAGCAGCAAAGGCTGCCGAGACCTGCGCGGGGGCAAGAAGGAGCTGCCGACGTCCCTCGGTCTCTGCCAGCACCTTGCAAGCTGCTCCGCCGACTCGCCGAACGCGGCCTCTTGCGTCTCCTATCGCCTTGCACACACAGATGCTCCCGCCTGGGCCTAACGAGAAAGCGCGTGAGAGGCCAGCCCTCCGCAATACAGACAAAGAGGAGGCTTACCCCGACCGGGCCAAATGCTCCGTGCTGGTGGCACCGAGGATTAAGAGCAACCCCGTGAGGAGGCAGCTGATTCTCTGCATTTCCTGTCCTCTGCTGAGTCCTTTTGTCCTGCTGCGCGCTACCGCGGGGCCTGACCCAGCGCCGCTCGTCGACGGGACGCACGGGCTCCTACTGCATGTCTCTCCTCCGTGGGGGACCCTGCGACCAAAAGAGCAATGCCGTTAACACGCAGCCTCCTGTCGGGAAGGGCAATGAAACCCCCGGGGGCTATAAGAAGCTGAATCCAGGGCCCGAGATGCATGGCAGCATTTGCAATAAATGGCGGGACTTTCCCTGCAAAGCAAGGGGAGAGGACCGCGGGAGCCAAATTGGCTGAAAGAGTGATCCCATGGGAAGGGGGTGTCTGGGGGCTTCCTCGCCCAGCTGAAGCACTGAGATTCCCTCTTCCTGCGCGGGGCACGTGTGCGCCCCACCCATTCACCTCCGCTCCGTGCAAACCAACACCCGTGCCAAGCAGAGCTTAGGAGCAGCCCTGGGCACCTTGCCCAGCGAGCCAGAGCGAGCGGAGGTGGGCGCTTTGGGATGGCACTCAGGCCAAGGTTTCCGAGTGGGGGCTCTCTCATCACAGCCGCCCACCCCGGATGGATTGGCAGGCCCAGCTCCGGCTGCAGCACGAACACTGAAGAAAATTCGGTGGCCAGCTCTGCCGGGTTACAGACACCGGCAACGCTGCGAAGCGGCCCACGCGGCGTGGCGCTCGGAGCAGCCCCCCAGCAAGCCAGCATGCACGGCTCGCCCACCCCGCCCGCGGCTCACGGCTGAGCCCACCGATGCAACCCAGAGTATGCAAGGACTCGGCAACGAAGCGCCCACTGTGCATTTACCCCACGGCGCCCAAGGAGACTTGCGGCGGGTAAAACAGCAAAGTGTACGGGAAAAAGAATGACAAGGATCATTACTATTTTCCTGATTCATGTGAAACACCCATGGGCAAATCTTTGTCTGCTCCAAATCAGCAGAGCCCCAGTGATATAGGTGCTGATTCATAGCAGCTGCAAATTTGGCCACCCAAAGCTAACATTTTTATTATTATTATTTTTTTTTTAACTAAGACCAAATTTAATTGCTTGTGGAGACAAAATGCAGTCTGCATTGTTATGCAATATGTCGCTAATGCCAGAAAGGCATTAGAGGCCAACACAGGGGCCTATAAATCCCGAATCTATAGGGTATCGTGAAGCTGACTGCTTCTCACCCAGTGAAATACAGAAATCAGAGGGCCTTCTCTCATCAACACAAGGGTCCTCTCCATACAGAAGTGCTTCAGAGAGCAGCACAGTCTTTCTGCTAAGTCAATACTAACCACATTGGGAATAAAGAGGCTTCGATCTTCCTAGAAGACAAACACACAAGGCCAAGTTCTGGCAGGTCAATAACAATATTGAATTTAAACAAACTGCTGACCTCCAGGTGATGGAAGGAAAAGGGGAGAAGAAACCCCCATTCAAATACAAGGCAATTAAAAGTCAGACCCACGGCAACCAGAGGCTTTTATGGGGAAGTGGATCAACGTAATAAGAAACATCCCCGCCAAACCCGGAGCGTTTACGCGCTGATGTATCTAAAAGCTTAAAAAAAGAAAGGAAATCCCAGCTGGGAATGGAGGAGGAATGCTGCAGGCTGGTGCTACGCCAGCGCTTGAGATGAATTTCTAGCTCTCCCCAGCCTCTGACCAGCGCGTAGTGCTTTGTGTCATAAATCGCACGGCACTTTTCAGAGGTCACTGTCATCAGCCCCATTATAAGCCTGGGGAAACTGAGGCCTGGAACAGGGAGGTGACTTGCCCAAGGTCGGCCAGCAGGCCAGTGGCAGAGCTGGGAAGTGAACCTGGATTGCAATGCATCGTGACACCAAGCCAAGCCAGCTAAGGGTCTGGTGCAGAGCCGAGAAAGGGGGACTTTGCTAGGGCCTGGGCCTGCTCCTCTCACCCGGGGCTCTACACGTGCAGAAGTATTGCAGAGCAGCAGGGAGAGCGGGCTGAGGGTTTTACTTGAGGCTTTGATCCAAAAATGCAGGCTCTTGGGACAGGTTGGTTAGCTCTACTACAACAAACGGAGGAACTTGGATGAACAGGGCGGGAGAATGGGACGGGGGCACGAGGACGCAGTCCGTCCACATCCCAGCTCAGCATCACCCCCGGCTCCTCGGTTCAGAAGGGACCGCTGGGATCCCCTGGGCCTGGTGCACCTGCAGCAGAGGGAAGGAGCAAGCCTCCCCGGTGCTCACAGCGGCGCACGACCGAACGCAGCAAGCCAACGCTTCGGTTAATGTGCAAAGATTAATGTCTTCCTGCTGCTGTGTTTACCCGCGGCGTTGACAGCGCCGCATGTTTCTGCATAATAATGCAGAATTACCATCCCTCCATCTTCCCACCGTTACAAATTCAAGGAACTATAATTGCTGCCATCAAAGCCTGGCTCGGCAGCCGCGTCGCCCCATCTCACGGGCAGCCGGTGAGACGCTCCTGACGATAAGCAGACCCCGCGCTGGTGCCTGGCGGGGCGCTAACAGGCAGGTTGCGTCTCACAGCCTGAGTTGTGAGTCTGCACGGAAAAGCCCCTCCGTCAGACACCCTCCAGCCTTGAGCTGGCATGCAGCAGCCGCCGGTTTCAACGGGGCCAAGCTGATCTGGCTTAAGCCACGTGGCCGGCTCCGCCGGAGAGTAGATGACAAATCCTTCCCGCTCCTGTGAGGAGACGTGGGAAACCATCTGCTTTGTGCCAGACCAGGCTCCCTGCCCCATCCCTGGCTGTCGGGGGTCTAGGCCGAGGGCTTCAAAATGGTCCAGATGCTTTTGCTAAACGCCCTGCACCGCAGTCAATTTCTTAATCGTTTGCTCAGGAACCAGAAACCACGCTAAAAAAGAACAATTTCAATTCCTTTGACCTCAACAACTGAAAAATATCAGGGGTCTTAAGCCATCAGAAGTCATCCACCAGGTCTTGTTCAACAGCAGACACCAATCCAGGCGCAGGCCGTGATGGATGCTTTACTGATGCTTACTGCCCTGGGAAACGAGCAGCTCTGGAAGCTGCAGGTTTGCAGACCCGATGGCCAAAGGGTGCTTGAGCGTTGCCGCTTCTCTGCTCCTTCTCGAAACACGGCTTTCCTGCTTCACCTCGAAGGACAACCTGGCCTGATAAGGGGGCGAATACGGCCTTTTGGATATCAACAAGGCCTCGGGGTTTAGGCCGCGAGGCAGGCTGGGCTATCAAGACCACGCGACTGGACGTACGTCGGTGCTCCCGGCACGGTAGGAAGTGTCCGAGCTTTGCAACCTGCCCGCTCCCATCCGACTTGTGTCCCGCCACCTCTGCGCTCAGCGCCGGCTAAACCGCTGGCGGAGACGCGTAACTGCGCGAGCTGCTCCAGCCTGTCAGCGAAACCCGCGCAGTCTGCGAGTCGGGCTCTGCCGAAAGATTCGGTTTTGCAGCGGCCCCGAACCGGGGTCACGATCCTGCTCCGCCCAGCCTGAACCTCAGTGGAGCGGGCTACGATCCCGAGGGCTGCCTGCTCGCGGCCTGCGGGCCCTCGCGCTGCTCCTTGTCCCGGGGCGACGGAGCCCAAGCGCGCCGCGCTCCCGCAGACCCATCCCGCCCTGCCCCGGCCCGGCCGAGCCCTAGGGGGGCATGCGACCCGCGCGCTCCCTGCTCCCCCCTCAGCTGCTGCTCCGCTTTCCGCTCCCTGCCCCATCTGCCCCCCCCACACTGTTTTCAGCCCCCCCACTCGGCGCTCCCTGCCCCGCTGCTGCTCGGCTTCCTGCTCCCGGCCCCTGCGCGCGCCCCGGGCAGCGCGGGCTGCCGCTCCGCTTGCCGCTCCCCCACCCTT
>NW_017728925.1:15350971-15402872 GCF_001723895.1 Crocodylus porosus
CGCGGGAGCCGGGGGGAACCCGCCCGCGGGGTGGGGCGGCTGGCAGTCGCGGGGCCCACACAACAATGGCCAGAAGCGTTATTGTCTGCCGCAGAAAACGGGGCTCCCCTTCGCTTTCCGCGGGCGTGACGTGGGAATTATTTCGTGCCCGGGTCTCGGCCCGGCCGGCCCCTTAGGAAACGGTCAAGACATTTCATCTCATAAACTCAAAATACAGCCCGTTCCCAGAGCCCCGAAGGGCCGCTAATGATCTTATTGTGCAGCGTGCAGGGCTGTGACTGCGGCCTGGTACAGAACTAGCTTCCAAATACTGTTTGCAGCCCGCGGCCAAGCCAAATTCTTGTCCGTTTGCCCATCGCAAAGACCCAGGGGCTGCTGAGTCCCGGGACACTCACCGGATCTGTTGGGATCAGTCATCTGTTGCAAGCAGGGGACGCTTCCTTTAAGTGGCACCTGGGTTTCTTGCTGTGGGAACAAATAAAGCCGTGGTTACGCGCTGCTGCACTCCTCCAGCAGGAGCGGCTGCGTTCGGCTTCGGGACCAGCTCCACTGAGGTCAGCAGAGCCCAACCATAGGTAAGGCCGGCATTTTCAGAGGGGCCTTAGGAAATTTGGCACCTGGTTCCTGCTGAATTTCAGCAGCTTTTGGACAACAAATTCCTTGGGGCGCTCTGAGGAATCCCAGCCCGGTGCTATCCGTATGACTCCTCCTTCGGCAGTGCGGGACCCCATCTCCAGAGCATCCCCGGTCCCCAAGCCATGTCACTCGCATATGCATCTCGCGCGTAACATAAACTTCGTGGACAAACCCCGCTGCTCAGTGCAAGCTCTGGGGCTGCGAATGCTTTGGGTGAAATGGAGACCAGGGTGGGTATGGGCTGCATCCGAGACCCCAGGAGGGGCTGGGATCAGAGCGAGGCTCCCTGTGCTCTCATCACTGTGCTAGCCCCCCATCATCATACAGCCCATATAATGAGGGAGAAACATTGGACTGGCAAACTTTTGAGCCCTGTTCAATTGACTTCTGCATCCTTCAGGCCTGAAGGCAACGGATGCTCGGCTCTCACTTTACCAGACTCATCCTTTAGTTGTGCGAGTGCAGTATAAAAATCTGGCTGAAATTCCTATGTGGAAACTAGGGTAGATTCATTCAGACTTAAAGGCATGGAGGGCACTCAGCTTTCGGCTTCACACCTAACAATATGACAGTAACAAATGCACCCCGGTTTACCGTTTAGGTTCCCCCAAGTATCTACCTGATTGCTTAACTCTTCCTTAAGGGCACTGCAAGCTATTTCTAGCATGGCAATAATGTGGACTGCCACAATGCTTGCTTTTCAGCTTCTTTTGCTGGGTCAAATCCTTATTTCGGTACAAGCCTTCTCCTTGAGGATCCATCAACAAATGCTCGTTTAATCCTGCATTGGGGTGAAACTCTTCAAGACCCAGGACGAGAAATATTTATGCTATCTGGGCCAGAGGGCGAAAATGAGTACAACACCCCCCATTTCAGCTGGGTTTTGCGGTTAACACCACCTGTCCTCGCTGCTACGATAGGGTTTCTGGAAAGACTTTCCTGAGCTTTTGACTGTAAGTCTGAGTTTGATACCAGCCCTGAACTGATATTCGGTACGGCTTGTCCCCATGCACACCTTCCAACCTGGAAGACGGACTTCTCATATTAACACCTGCCTCCCGGCCAAGCAGAAACTGCTTCTGCATAATCCCTTCTTATTTTTGCCCTGTTTAATCCACCTGCCAGTGCATCAGCCTTGTAATGGGGGTGCTACTTCTCCCACAAGCTAAAATGCAGCTGATTAGATGCTCCCTGTGCTTTATGCCATCAGGACTACAATGAAAAGCTAGGGTTCAATTTTAAAGACACGAGTCTCCAGCCCCAGCCCCAGCGCACATGCCCCGTGTCTTGCACTGCAGGATCTCACAGCCAGCTCCACACACAACCTCTGCCCCCAGCTCCCGGGGGCAGGAAACAACCCCCAGATCCCACCAAGTGAGGCCTAAAGGTGTGCTCACGCAGCCCCCTTGCCCAACCAGTTCCCCCGTGACATGGGAGGGAGTGTGGGGTATGCAGCAAAGGCTGCCGTGGGGCCCTGATGGAGGGTTTGGCTCTTGATCTGCAGAAGGGGGAGGCTCTGGATGAAAACCGGTGGCTTAGTTTGTGAACAATGAGAGGAGACACAATGGGAGAGTCCACACCCAGGCCCCGATTCTGCCAACTCAGGAAGGTGCTGAAGCCCCGGTGCGGGGAAAGACGTGCACTTGAGCACTTTCTTACATACTTCCCTGGACTGAGGCCGAGGTGCTGCAATAAGAAGCAAAGGGGAGGGAGGCAAATAGGAGGAGACACATCCTAAAGGCAGAACCCATCACCCGTTTGTAGGATTTTCCGCATCTAGCAAGGCTGCCCCATTAGTTGCTGCGTCCTGCGCTCTCCCTGGGATCCCAGCAGGCATTTTGCATGCAGCTCCGACAGCAAATGCTCTAAGGTACCAGCGATGCTGAGAGATGCTCTTAAAAAGCAATCAGGCCTGGTGTTTTGTTTAAGGGAAGCTCTGCCAGCCGGCACGCTGGAAAGACTTTTAAAAAGGGCCTTTTAAACTTCACAAGGAAGGACATTTCCAAGCAAGCCCTATGCCACAGAGCTTTCCAAGAAGAAAGACCTCCCGCCACCCTATTATGCTCCATCCCATCCCCGGCGGTATCTGATTACTGTTGTCCAAATCCTGGTTTCGCTGCTCTCGCAAAACCGCTCGGATAACCGGGGTGCCCGAGTGCACGTGCGATGAACACAGGGCGCAGCCATCAGAATTGGTCTCCTGGCTCAATACTGGTCCCCAGGGTAAAACAAATGCATGAACAATGCAAATGCCTACTGCAATTTAGCCAGGTTTCTGTTACATTTGGGATTGCATTTAAAGGACACTGCAGTGGTTACAGTGTCAAAAATCACAGCTAATAAAAGCATAGCTCTGATTTTTCCTCTCACCCATGAGTGACTCTGGAGTAAGTCCATTGATTTCAACAGTGTAAAATTGGAGTTAGTCAGCAACAAAATTAACTCCAGCTTACATTACTCCTCAGAGGAAACATGCACTGCCCTCAGCTCACAGTAGGGATCAATGAGAGTTGAGTGCATGGATCAAACCAGTCCCTAAATCAGTCCTCTATCGACCGACAACTACTTCCAAAAGAGACCACTGGAAATACTATTAATGGGGAGAGATCTGCCCTCTACTAGCTGACGGCTACTTCCAGTTTAAAACACATCATTTCATCCTGATGACCCTCCAATGCCAAAAGGCAGTTCCTAGTTTAGATTTGCTTGCACAGAAGCAAGCGTTAAATGGACCAACGGGGAGATTTGTTTCTGCAGTTGCCCTCCGAGAAGCAGACAAGCTAGGAATAAAGGATTTTATCCTATGGCCCACAAGCATGTAGGAGGAGATGGGGGCAGAGAGATCTCAGCGCAATGGTGCATTATCCTACTTGTTTCCTCTGCCTTCAGCTTCTGAGTCCCTGCTCCTTTTCTGTGCCGCTTGTCTAACTCCTGCCGCAGCCCCGCCAACAGCCCCCCTTACCTGAGATTTCCCCTCATTTGGCTTAGACAATTTGCTAGAGTTTGTAAATCTGCTGCCCCTGAGCAAGACTTTCAGTGGAGAGATACGTTGAAAGCAGCAGGGATATTGGTTTTACCACATTGGTCTAAAAGCATAGGCAGACAAACCTCTGGGGGTAGAGGCGATACCTTTTATTAGACCAACTAAACAGTAGCAGAAAAAGGAGCAAGGTTGGAAAGGAGCAAGCTTCTGACATCTAATTTCTCTTCGTTATCAGTTGAGTGTCAGGGTGCTAAATTGGACCCCGGGGTAAGCTTGCATCATTGGCACAATCCGCCTTGTCTTACCCCGCTTCCACTCGTATGGACGGTAGATCTGGGTTTAGTGATGGGGCTCTGAGTCCAGCTGCAGTTTGTGTGTCTCTGATCCGTACCACTTCCCTTGGGCTGACAAGGACAATGTCAGGAGCTTGCCCATCAGCAGTCAGATACTCTTATCACCTGCACTTCCTCATTGTTTGTCCTTTGCTTAGAGAAATAGTGCGACTAGCACCGCTGCACCCCACTGAGAAATATGTGTACTTGTGTTTCACTCGAGGGAAAAACACGGGAGCAGAGAGTAGTCACTAATACCTGTGCTATACTTCCATTGCTTCTGTTTCCAAAGCCACCCACGAAGCACCCTGCAGATAAAGGACAACTGCCTGTCCTCAAAGCACAGAAGTGGCCCCATCCCACATTGCACTGTCAGTACCTAGCTATGGGTGCAGTGAAATGCAGCCTCCTCTGGGGTGGAACGAGACCGCTCTATAGCAGCATTCAGCATCTCTGCAGGGGCAAATTGTGCCCCGAAGCGTCCCGACACCTCTGCGAGTCCTCCCGACTTACTCCTGCATTGCTGCGTGCGGCGTGCACGAGCGCACTGCGCTTCTTCGGAAAGAAACCCCCAATTTGCTGTCACAGCCTGTTGGTCCTAGCAGTAATGTGTTAGCTTACTGTATCAAGGGGCTTAGTTTCTTCTCTTGCCTTTGCTTAGGCATGGCCCCTTTGAACCCCGGGATTCGGCATCACAAAGGACTGAATAAAGGCATCACAAGCTGGCTTGGCACGAATGGCTCCAGCCCAACCGGGCACCGGTTAACATCTCCTGAAACCCAACCACTGGCTCCCCAAGCCCCTGGCCAGCTCCCTCCAGCCCACGGCCATTATCCCCATGATAGTTATGGCTCATACAGTACCTGCAGCACCTTGCTCTCTTCCAGGCACCCCTTCACAGCAGCCAGGGAAAACGCACCGCTTTCTCCGGCTCCAAACAACTCTCCACAACCTCGGCCGCTGCCTCCTCTGGTGCTGCTTCATGGCCCAGGCCCCTCGCCCCCGGTAGGCAGCCGCGGCTCTGCGGTGGTGCCTCCCCGGCACGGCTGGTCACTGGCTCTGCACGCAGGCAGGAGGTGGAAGGGTGGCTTTTTATGCCTTTTTTCCTGTATAAATCAGGATTGGGATGGACAATCCCAGACAGGACTTCCTGTGTGTGTTGCTCACTGATAACGAGCTCTGTTAGCAGAACAAACACTGCAACTGGCTTGCAGCGGCCCCGAGAGGGGGAGAGGGGCTGCGAATGAGACAGCACCGGTAGCCCCCCCCGGGCTGCCCACCCACTGCGGCATGGCATGAAACGGTGTCCTCATGGAAACCTGTGCCCACGTACCCACGTGTGCCCCGGCTGTCAGGCCTAGCAGCCCTCCTGGACTGCCTCCAGCATCCCTAAAGCAGCCAGGCTGTACCAGTCCCCAGGTCGCGTGGCATTTGAGGGGTGCGGACGGACAGACCAGAGAGAGGGGAATGCGGCTGCCATAGCTGCCCACCGTCGCGGCCTCCTCAGGGGTCACGAGGCGGAGGGACGAGGGGAAGCTTTCCAGGGTCAGTCACATGCTGTAGTTTTTAGCAATAAGCCTGTTTACCTTGGCCTCCCCTCCAGCTCTATATTAAGCACGCTTTAGCAGACCCAACGCCCCGTCCGCACAGCAAAAAACACGGGCGCTTGCGATGTGGTGTCAGAGGCAGTGAGCAGAAAACTGGGCAGCCCCTTGCATGCGGAGCGGGCCCAGCCCTGCCTTGGCCCCCAACCTCAACACGCAGCCCTGGTGCTGTCTGCCCAGATTTAGGACAAACGTGGCTATTTCTGGAGGTGTCAAAAACTAGGAATGCAGCATGCTTTTCTCTTGGACGGCGTGGCACCTGCGTTTTAATTTGCTGAAGATATTTAAAGCGCAGGCTTTCCAGCGGTCTTGGGCTTAAGAAAACCCACCCCAGCACCAAGGCCAGGTGAGCCGGTGGAGAACGGGCCTTTCGTGTCAGCTCCACCTGCATCAGCTCGTCACACGGCTGCAACGACCAAAACCGCTTCACCTCTGGTAGCCTAACCAAAATGAGTCGTGGTCGAGTTCCCATCCATGCATAACCCCCGCCTGGTAGCTTCATTGTGATTGCTAGTGGTGATGGGCTCTAGGATCCCCCTCCTCGAAGGTACATCCCCATCCTCAAATGGTGAAGCTTGGGGCTCTGACGCTGCCAACCTTGTGTCTGGATTGGCATTGCTATCTGCAGCTCCACGTCATGATCATCAGTGGGTCTTTTTTATCCTCTCAGCATCCCCTGGGAGATAAGGAGGCCCTCTCCTCATTTTGGAGCTGGGGAAGTGAGCGGCTAGTTCTACATCACACCAAATAGGACTCCAATTCTCACCATCCGGGTGCCAGGCCTGTGCCCTGTCCACCAGACAGTCCTTCCCACCCTAGTTTTGGAGGATGGCAACCTGGCATGCTGCATCGGCACTAAACCCACTGAGCAGTAAAAGAAGAAAATGTGGGAACCTTTAGTATTTGAGCGCGTGGGACAAGCTGAATGGAGATGGTGTTTCCCCTCCCCTGCCACCGCTGACGTCTTCACCAGTATTTCAAGGTAAAACTCTGTGGAGGTGTCCACAGGAGGAAACGAATTCACAATGCCAATCTGAAGTTCAAGTGAGAAAAGGCACAATCGGCCTTGTCACGCCTGTGGAGCTGTTGCTCCTTTTCCCAGTCCCTCGGAAAGCAAATACTCTGAAAACACAACCCCTGACTCCATGGATGCCATGCTGCTGTTAAGAGCAAGGCCTTACTGATACCTGCACCCCGAGTCAGTAAAACGCTAAGCATTGGCATTTGCTTAAAAAGATCCCTGCTCGACCCATCCCTTCATCAGATGAGCAGGTCCTCAAAGCAGGAGCAATTTAGAAGCCCAAAGTGTAGGGTTTTACAGTCCCGATATAGCAAAATGCTTTAGCATAATTACATCCCTGTTTAGCAAAGCAGTCCAGCACGATCTCAACCTCAACTTCTATGGGACGTGACTGTGACCCTGACTCAGGGCAGTGCTCCATTGCAACTCTCTGTATTTATGAATTTGTTTTCCTGGATAGGAGTCTTTCCATTGCTGAAGTCCTCCCCCCAATATCATTGTGATTGGATTTCTTTTTGGAAATAGTTGGTTTCAAGTTGTGCATAGGTTACCATCATCTCCATTATTGCAGGACTCATGCATTTGTTGCCTGTCACTGTGATATCCCATTAAGGTTTCATGGTTGTACAGTGCATTGCACACAGTGGCTTCCACTGCTTCCCGTGGTTTTCCAGTCCCTCACCAGTACGACTTCACAGCCTGTGCGGGTCCCACAGGGCCTGCTTTGCCCTCTGCTCTGATCCGCCCCCTCTATGGCAGCCCCTGCGAGAGGTAGGGTGTGTACGTGGGGGCGCGCACTGCACCGAACAGACCAGGTAATGCGGTCCCTTGGGGTGTGCGCGCGCGTACAGCGCTGTGGGTGCCCACCGCCTGGGGGATGCTGCTGGGCTCATGCTTTAAACTCAGAAAGGGGCTGCATGGCACAAAAGGACTGAGCCACCCCCTTGGCCCAGAGGCTTAGGGCCTGGGGGGAGTTTTGACACCTTTCCCTATAGCATGCAGAGTCATGGGCTCAGTCCTGAGGGGCGCTGGGTGCTCACAGCAGCATTGACTTAGCTCATCTCAAAAAGCCGCAACCTCCAGGACTCTGGAAAGGTCTAATCCAGATGCAAACGGATCATCTCCACTGACCGCCCCAGCCCTAATCCCTCCTCTCCCATGGGCTTTGCCTATTTGTAGGAATAAATCTCACTCCTTTGCTGAGAGCTGATGAGCCACCCACGCAACCGCACCAGATCTCATTGAGGCCGATGCAGACTTCTTCATTGGACCTCCTCCCTTGAGCCTGCCAGAGTGAAAACTGCCATGCGTGGAAAACATTTCCTGTTTACCGCCATGTAGCTTTGCTATTAGCCAGCATGGCCAAGCATGGTCACAAGGGACCATGGCACTGGGATATACTGGGAAATAATGACGCTCCATCTCAGAGACATTCGGTGTCCCCTTGCGAAGGTCAGGCCTTCGGGAAACCGCAGCATGCCCAGTCCTGCTGTCAGGTGTGTGTCTGTCTGTGGGTGCACTCGCTGCATGCTTGAGGGTTTGTGTGAAGCCCCGTGCCATGTGGTTGGCAACCAGGGGCTGATTTTCAAAGGTATTCCTCCACCTAATGATTCAGAAGGGTTTCCAAAAGATCCTGAGTGCAGTGCTTCAGTTGCACTGCTTTCAACATGAGCTTGCCGCCCAGCTCACCTGGAGACTTTTAAAATGCTGAAAACCTTTATTGTGCATGCGCTGGTGCATGTATTGCATTAAATCTAGCAATCCCTCTGCCAGCGCATGTTGGGGCGGGGTGGTACTGGTTGCAAGTGGATACTCCTTGGTTTGGAGGGGAGACATGCTGCATATACAAGAAGGGGTAGCACGGGGGTCACTGACTGAGATGACGCCCTGCTCTCCGGTCAGGGTGCTCTGGGGAAATGATGGAAGTAGAAGAAAGGGAAGGGAAATGAATCAAATGAGCTGAGTTTCCCAGCACCTGAGAAAGACAGACTGAAAATGCTGTGGCCAGACTGCACTATTCAGCTGCCCTGAGCAGAGGGGCAGAGGTTGGAGAGGGTCTGTGCAGCCCCCTGCTTCCCTTAGGGGTGGTCAGCCTGGTTGTTCCTGCACCCAGCACAGGATGGTGATGAGGGAAGGCCAGTCCCAGCCCTCCACCTTCTCCTCACCCTCTTGGAGCAATGGGCCCCCAAAACCACCTGGCAGAGCAATGCTGATGCTGTCCCGTGCACCCCTGAGCCTCAGAGCGACACTCTCCAAAGTCCAGCATAGCAGCCCAGTGGTCAGACATTAGTGACGGGCTCTAGAGAAAAACCTGCCAGAGTGAAGGGCTACGGGGCAAAGGGCAAGGTAGATTTGTACCTTATAGACTAACCAAAGTAGGAGTATGTGTGTGTGTGTGTGTGTGTGTGTGTGTGTGTATCTATATATCTCAGTATACGGCATAGCTCGCAAAACCTTGTGTGTGTGTGTGTGTGTGTGTGTGTGTGTGTGTATAGAAATAGAAATAGAAATAGATATACCTGTATACACACAAACTCCTCTTTGGTTAGTCTGTAAGGTACAAATCTACCATGCTTTTTGTCCACCTGTTCCCATAACCCTGAACTGTGTTGTTTTAAATTGGTGGTGAGTGATCTGTCAGAATTTGGGAACCGCTGCTCTAGACCCCATCACTAATATCTATGATAGATAGACAGATAGATAGATAGATAGATCAATGTAGTACAAGCTTTTGTGAGCTGAAGCTCATTTCATCATATGCTGTAAAACCACATGCAGACAGACAGATAAATGGAGGGGATGTATCAGGATACAAAAACCCTCCTTTCAAAGTGGGTGACTTTTCTCCTCTGGTTGTGCTCAGTGCCACTCTGCGCTTATGAGCATTTTCAGCTGATGGCTCTTGGTGCATTGGAGTAACACTAGTAGCTAAATCCTATTATCAACCCACTGCAGGAGATGTTTGCTCTTAAGTGTGTATTGCCCCTTCCTTCCCCAACAACTGCCAGTCTCATCTGTCCCAGAGAAGCTAAATTCTGCCTGTTCAGCTCTTACTGTCTTTAGTAGCCTTTGGCTGAGAATCAGTTGGTCACCAGCCTGACTCTGCTGCGATAGTCCATTTGCTCTTGATTTAATCAGCAAGCTGAATGCATTTCAGGGAGAACATTATTCCATACCAAAGTGCCACATCTTAATTACTGATCATCGTGTAATAAAAATCCCATGCAGAGAGCAGCCAAAAGCTGATGGCCGTAGCATCATTCCCCTCCATGCAGCTTCACTCTACAAGGTTTCCCTCCTGCCACACGTTTCATACAGCCTGACCTTGCTGTGCTTCTAGGAAATAGCATGCGGCCTGCATTTGCATGGGGCGCTGGTCTTGGTTAGCGGAAATCAGCCGCTGCTTTGCACTCAGAAGAGCTATGCCACTTTGTCCCAGCAACAGGTCTGGCTCACGGTTCATTAGCATTTAGGGTTTAGAGGAAGCCTGTCTAATAACTTAAACAGAAGCTAAGGAGCTGACTAAACCCTTTGCAGGAAGATCAGATGCCGTGAGAGTGCCGTGAGTTTGGGCATATTTGCTAACAATCAGACTAAGAGCATGGGACTCCGGTCTCCTTGCCTCTATTTCCAGTGACTTATCATGTAATAGTTGGAAAGCCACCTAATCCCTCTTGCTTCTGTTTTCCCATGTGGATGCAATAAAACCTATAGTCCATTCACAAGGATGGACCAACTAAAAGTGCTTTTAGATTATTGCATGACAGATGCTGGAGAAATACGATTTTATTCTCCGTGATTTGAAACTCAGCTGACTGTACTCCCCTTATTCAAAAAAACCAGCCAGGTACTTTCCCGAAAGGCCTGAAGACCAGTACGGGGCTGTGATGCTGGCTGAAAATAGTATTTTAAATCTGACACTCTTTGGGAGGGAGGGGGGAAGCTGTTCACTGCTTTTCTTCCATGATACTTGGTGTGCTGTTCCCATCCTTTAATGCCCCCATTGATTTCGCTAGCAGCAGGTGGTACTGCTGTCCCACATAGCAGGTGTGTTTCACCTATGGGGACCTGGAAGGAATACAGCCCACCGGGCTGGTCCCATATGCGGTGTTCCTCCCATCAGATTCATACCAAGTCCAAAAATGTGGAGCCGGTGGGTTTTACAGCCACACTCAACTTCTGCAATGCTTCCAGGGCCCTAGGCACATGGCTTACCCTTCACCCTTCGGGCAATCAGCCATCCCTTTCTTTTGTCCTCTCTGCTTTCGCACAGAGGCTGCATCAGGGGTGCACCTGGGAGCCAAGATTAGCCCCACGTCTGGCATCCGCATGTACAGTTTTCAATCCTTTGGGCATGCAGAAGGGTGCTGGACGCAGGGGATTGCACATCTAATCCCCAACAGAGCCCTGAAAAGTCTCAACAATCCCAGGCCCACTCCTCTTCACCAAAGCAATGGGATAAAGCGGGGGGGGAAATCCTTCCCAGATTTTACAGCAAGTCCAGCGCACATCGGGAAGGAAATTGGGGAGTTCACACAGGGCTGTGTGAATACCCAGACAGGGCAGACACGATTAATAAAGCTCAGGATTTGTATTCCTCATTATTGATTCATGCTGCTTTAAAGAGCTCCGCACTGAACTTGGCAAACAGCAGCACTGGATGAAAAACGAGGCTTCCCCCCCACCCATCCTTGGGGAAAATCTTTAACACAAACAAGAAAAGGTTTTGTCAGCATTTTTCATCAAACAGTTTGGGGTTTCCATAGAAAATCTGAAAACTATTTAAAAAAAAACCTGGGAAAAGCAGGTTTGGGTGTTTTGACAGAAACCTCCAAGCATTCCCTTAAAGTAGATATTTCCCACAGATGTTTTGGTTTGGATGAAAAAGCCATTTTCTTGATGTCAAAACATATTTCCAATGAAGCATTTCAACTGTCTGTGAATACAAACACTTCACTGCCCGCCTTGGTGGGGAGCCATGCCGTGAGCTCAGATGCCAGGGCAATAAAGGGTGGAGAAGTACCTAACACAGACAGGTGAGTGAGATCAGACAAGACTAATTAACTTCTTCTCCATCCAGGCCACAGATCTGGGCTGCTTCCATTTCTCAGGCACTGCCCTCTGGACAGCAAATAATAGGGACACCCACAATTAAAATAGCTACCTGGGTTATTATCCTGCATGAGACTGGAATCGTTTGCTGGTGGCAATGGTGTCCGGTGGCTGATTTGGTTTGTTTTTTTTAACATAGTCCATTGAAAGAGCTGCTCCCTAGCAAACTTTTTTAAAAAGCCCAACTCTGGGAGGTCTGTTCACATTACATATTTCCCATATGGTTTTAGCTTTCCTGATGCTTGTGAACTGATTCCTATTTCGAGGGCCTGGACAGATGACTCATTTGTACCAGAATAAACAAGAAGCAAGCACATGGTGGAAGCTCCTGAAATGGTGCAGATTAGCAGTGTAGTCCAGTGTAGTGCTACCCTGTGTGTGGGGGGGGGAAACAGCAAGATACACTGGCATAAATGTCATGTGTCCTCAGTTAACCCAGAATAGCCAATTGGCTAATGCAAGCAAGCTGTGACATAGGATCATAGAAAATGAGGGTTGGAAGAGACCTCGGCAGGTCACATCTAGTCCAACCCCAAGCAGGACCAGCCCCAACTACATCATCCGAGCCAAGGCTTTGTCTAATTGGGTCTTAAAAACCTCCAAGGACGGAGACTGCACCACCTCTCTGTTCCAGTGCTTCACCACCCTGCTAGAGAGAAAGTTTTTCCTAATATCCAACCTGAACCTCCCTTGCTGCAGCCTGAGCCCATTGCTCCTTGTCCCGTCGTTTGCCTGCACTGAGCACAGTCCAGCCCCATCCTCTTAACAGCCTTCAGCTCCCTGCATGGGGGTTGCAATCAAATCCTCCCTCAGTCTTTTCTTCTGCAGACTAAATCATCAGCCTCTCCCCACCAGTCCTGTCCCCCAGCCCCCAAACCTTTTTCATTGCCCTCCCCTGGACTCTCTCCAATGTGTCCACATCCTTTCTGTAGTGGGGGGCCCAAACTGGATGCAGGACCCCAGCTGTGCCTCACCAGTGCTGAAGAGAGGGACATGATCACTTCCCCCAGTCTGCTGGCAACACACCAGTGCAGCCCAGTATGCCAGTAGCCTTCTTGGCAACAAGGGCACGCTGCCGGCTTATATTTCCCAGGCATTAGTAGCGCCTAGATCGACAGCCACCCCACAGTAAGGGGCTATCTGTTTGCTTCCAATCCCAGTGTAGTTCACATTGGTCTACAAACCCAAACTACAGCAGCATTAACTTGTGATGTGTCCAGGCCCCAGCTCTGCAAAGATATGAATGGGAAAGATCAGCACGGTCCAACACAAAGGTCTTTATATACCAGACAACAGACACAAGGACGACTGCGTCCTTTTCAAACTGCTGGGTGGGGAGATCAGAGCCCCTAGAGAGATCCTCAGCTCTTCCCCCCACACTGGATTTCAAGCTTGGCACTTCTTGGGGCAGGAGATCATCTTCCCTGCCTACTTGTCCTGCTCCCGGCTGAGTCCCCACCCTTCTGCCAGAATATAAAGAAAAACTCCACTTATTAACGTCCTGATCCAGCTTCACTGAACCCGATTCACAGCGGGAGGCTTTCCACGTGGGTCAAACCATGTCTTACAGCTCCTTGCTATTTAACACCACAGGCTAATTACTATTGATTCGCAGGTTGTTTAACCATGACATGCCAGTGGCTTGTCTGAGCTGTGACAGTAATTAGGGTTTTTTCGACTGCATAGTCCAAGGGCTGAATTGTGCTCAGGACTCGGAGGCAAGGGATCCTGCTGATATCAGTTCGGACATCCTGGCTGCCTTTCATAACCTCACGACATACAGCCCCTCTTGACCAGCCTCTGCTGCGGTCACTGCTTGAGGCATGCTCCGAGATCCACGTGTGTGCACACGCCGGCTCAGACACCGATGCATCGAAGCTCAGGCCAAAGTCATGCCCAACTTGCTGCCAAAAAAGTGAGCCCAGAAGAAGCCCGGCCGGGGCTGTTACAACAGGTTACTGGAGAGTCCACGTGGAGCTGTTTGTTCCTTTGCCCCATTCACAGACCACGAACATTTTGTTTCAAGAAGGGCCTGAATGCAGCCTCCCCACGGACCCTGCCCAAAGGAAATGGGGCAGCAGTCGCATGAAGCTGAATCCTTCTTGACTTGAGAGTCAAAGAGAAACCTGGTGAGAAAGGCAGGGAAGGAGGCTCAAGATCCTTGCTAATGACCATCCGTCCCATAAATTGAGTAATTGGGCCAAACCCCTCTGCTCTTCGGGGGGTAATGTGTAGCATGGGACTTGTTAGGAACCCACCAAGAAAAGGGGGCAGAGTCTGAATCCCTGGCGGAGATCTCCATTAGGGGATTTGCATTCCCAGTTCCCATTAGCACTACCAGGAAACTCATGCCCAAATTATTCTGGCAGCTTGGAAAATACCAGCTTTTGTTTCAGCTTTCCAGTAAAGTGTCCCCTAAGCTTTCTGGAAGAGGGGGAAAACTGTTAGGCTTGCAAGCAACTCAATGGCCCGGGTGATTCAGCCGATATGCACGTTGTGAAAAGGCTCTGAAGGCGGGGACCGCTCCACTGGCATTGCCAAGGCATATTCTGGGGTGGTTAGTCCCTGCTGCTGTTCATATTGCAATAACATCGAAGATGGGAAGGAGGAACTCTGTGAAAGCAATCTCACTGCCTGTCTTTTGCCAAGCCAGCTGGGTAAGGGTTTCCAGATGGGGTTTCCTAATCTTCGCTTGAGAACAAATGTCTCAGGTTTGGCTAGCTGCAGACACCTGTACTCTTATGTCACAGATGAAGATGCTGGTTTGAACGAGGTGCAACTGGCTGACAAAACACTTCGAGCCGGTCAGCAAAATAAATGCAATAGGAAAAACTGGAAAGAGAAGGGGTCTAATCACATTTGTGATCTCAGACTGTGATTAGACCCAGATGTTTCTCCTTTTGCTACAGGGTAGGCACTACACAAAAGCTTCAGCAACTCCTCAGACTGGGCTTTGATGGCCTAAGTCATTTCTCATCTTCAGCTGAAAGTTATAGGAAGAAGGTCTCCCAGGGACTGAATAAGCACTGAATTATTTGGCCCAAACTGGCTTATACAGTATTTGCTAATACTGTATATTAAGTATTTGCCAATACTTAAACAGTATTTGCTCACTTAGATTATTTGCTAACTTAGATTGATCTCAAGAGTGGGGTGTGTGCACGATGCAGCTGCTCGGTTGAACGTTAAAAGCTGATATCAAGCTCTGAACCCAAGCGTCGTGAGCCCCAGCACTCTCGTCGACTTCAGTGGGCTCAGAGCAAAGTCTGTGGCGAGGTTATTTTCTGTGGAAACATCCTGAAATCAAGCCATTCATTTCACCCAGTTCCTTGCAGCTGTAATTCATTTCCACCAGAACAACAGTTGCACAAAAGTTAACATTGCCTTCCCAATTATGCAGTTTTTAAACAAGTATACCTCCATGGCTGGATCTTTTCTTCCTGTCATTTTTCTTCTGGTTTGTATTAGTGTAAGATATGTCAGACTCTGATGACAGATTGTTACCTAATGGCTCGTGTCCATTACACGCGGTCTTGAATTACCTTCATAATCATCAGTTTTCTCCCCCCCGTTTGCCAACAAAGTGTCATTCCTAAATCAGCACTCCTCTTTCAGCAAACAAATAAAATGTGCCTCGGTAAGATTCTCCAGCAAATGACATCAATTGATCAAAGGACTGAACCAAGAAAAGCCCAGACATTTCCTGAACTTTGTGGATTCATCAGAAAAAAAACCTTCCCCCCTGCTTCCAGACATAACCATCTGCTTCCACGGGGCTTGGAAACTTTAAGAAAGAAATCCAAGTTTAAAATGTGTAAAGAAAGAAAGAAAATGGATAGGCAGCCATTGAGAAATATGGCATCAATACAGTTTCTCGCACACAAACACCACCCTACACATGCACAAAGGAAAGGCAAAGATAGGACATATGATGAATAATTTTACAGTGTCTATTAAGTTTTGCTGGTCTCTCTGCCCATCTCTGCTCCGGTCTAGGGTTTGCATGCTTTTGTCTATGGTTCACTGCTAGAAGCGAGGATGGTTTACACCTTTCAGGATGGGACCTCAGTGGTACACCTGGAGAGATGCCTCCAAGAAGAAGATGCATCCTCATAAAAGGGAGCAGGGAATACAGTTCATCCCTGCAGAGACGGTCCAGCAGAAGTCCTGAGCATTGCACATCTCCCATCTCAGCTGCATAGTGAGTAATCCACATCAATTAAATTGAGTAATGCATCAATTAAATCTCATTTACCCAGTTGCCTAGTCCCTACAGCTGAAGTAGGACTGCATAGTGCATTTGTACTGGCCCTCTTATGGCCTTGGATTTTGCACCAAGTGAAGGACCCATACGGAGATGTGTTCCCCCTTGGCTGCAAAACAAAGCCTAGTGAATGAATGGCACAAAACAGGAGCCTGGAGGCTGTTCCCATGTGGTACCCCCATCAGACTCGTTCAGCTGCTAAACTATTTGCAGACCTAAACATCGGACACCCCTCCCAGGTCCAAAAGTCAGTATAGCCTACAGCTGTATAAATGATACGAAGTGCTGCATTTTCTTCCGTTAGAGAAATGGAGTAAAGACCACCGAAATATGGAGGCTGGCATTAGATATGTTGCTGTGAAGTCAGTGAGAAAGGCCCAACACTCGAATGCCTATTGCTAACGAACAGAACAGAGGTGGGCGAAGACTGGATTATCTGGTTCAGCGGCCAAACTGAAAAATCAAGGAGGGGGAACAAAATCAATTCAATGCCAGCTGAAAAAGAAGTTTTTCACATTTTTCACTTAAGTCAAAAACAAGGACGTTTTATTTCTAGTACACTCGGAATTTATTTGTTTTAACCTGAAACAAAATATTTTGTTCTCCTGGTAGGGTTTTACCCTTTTTATAGTTTTCTACAAGTGAGATCAATTTTGTTAATTAAAAATGTCGTTTTGAAATGAAAAACTGAATACTTCACTTAGAAACTAAACATGAAAAACCTGGGCACTCTGAAATGAAACATTGCTTTAAAAAAAACCCCAAAACCACCTTACTGAAATGTTTTCATTATGTTTGAAATTTCCTTCTTCCTCTTTGGGCAAATGTACTAGTCATTAAAAAGTGTCCAGATTAGAATAAGATACATTTAATTATTAAGAGTTGCCTTTATTCGCAAATGATTTTTTTTTTAAATTTAAAATAGCCACTAAGGTCGGAGTCTGATAGCAGTCGTGAGGATGTAAATCCAGAATAATTTAAATCCAGATTAATTTAAATCCAGAATAACGCTGGATGTAAATCCAAAATAACTTTCCTTTTGGAGCATCAATATAAATTGAATAGAGAATATACTTTTGGGACTTTAAAAGTCGAATTGAGGAATGAGAGGTTGCACACCACCTTTAAGAACCTATTCAAGTAGGCTGAGGATAATGTCTTTCGTAGAGACTTGTTGTAGCTACCGTGAAAACAGCTCTTTCTCTATTTTCTGCTGACTCTACTGAACTTGCATCAATGGAACAGAGAAGTGGAGCCCAGCCCTCGCAGCCAGACACTGAATGCAGAAGTCAGAGCTTAGGGAAGAACAAAAAAAAAAGGAAAAAGAAAAAAGAGAACTGTTGATATGTGATATGTTCCCTCTTTAAGATCTGGTGTTTAGCAAGATGGGTCCTGCCATTTATTTTGTTTAATCACTTATCTCGAGCAAAGGAAGAGGAAATTCCCAATATTAACTAGGTCCCAAGGATTATTTTTGGTATCTAAAACTTCCTGACGAAAGGTTTTTCTGCTTGCTTTTGGGCTTTATTGCATATTTTACTGCAAGCTTCATAAACACCCATTTTGCTCAGATTGCTGGGCTGTGTGCAACTCAATTGGGAAGGGTGGGTATGCATTTCTTTTTTCTTTTGTTTCATTAATGCCCCTGGTAAAGTGCACAGATACACTGAATTAGCAGCCAGTTATTTTTTTGTATCCTTAAAGGATTCTGGTTCACACAGTCCAAAATCTCTGTTTCCTCTCGAGCAGGAAACAGGAAGTGAATGCAAGAGGGAGATTTGGAGTTTGCTTGCGAGAACAATTAAACTCTCATCCAGAGGGGAAAGGGATCTGCGTCAAGAGGAATTCACCCTTTTTTTATCGAGGGGAAGAGAAAATGACCTTTAGTTAAAAAGCCTGGAAGAATAAAAGGTCTGAGCACTCAACGCTGCCTGCACAAATATAGTCATAAACGGCCTTTTCCTGACCACAGCTTCCAGCAGCCGCCTGCAATATTGTTTGACTGATTCATACTGGTCGGCATGGCTGGACGCTCAGTGCGGTGCTCAGCACCCCATTAGTTATCCCAGGCGGAGGGCGTCGCGCTCATCCATCTGTCGTTCCACTTGGGCAGGGACAGTCCCTTGTGTTTTTGCAAAATATTTGCCTTTTTTTTCCACTCCTGCCCTCCCCCAAGCTCTCCCAGCTCAATGCATTTCACAAGCGTTTCAAGCGTTTTCCTTAACCACCTCCCCAAATATCCCTCCGTGTAGTCCAGCGCGTCCAGCGAGGACACCAGTGCAACCTGCCACCGGGCCAGCAGCCAGCGTTGTTCACGACTGATCCGGACGCTTCAAAAGCCGATTGTGAAAGTCCCGTTGAATTCCAGCAGTCAAGGATTGCATCCAAGGCCCCTGACCCACCGCTCAGCCAAGTCACCGCCGTTGCACAGAGCCACTGAATCAAGGCCTTAGCTCTTATTGTGCCGCATTATTTATATGCTCTGGGTGCCTAGGAGGGCCTTGTTATAAGGGTGCTGTGCAAACACCGAACCAAAGAAGGGTGCAGTTTTCCTACAATCAAAGGAGCTAGCAAACAAGGTCTTTTTAGAGGCACATCTATTCTAGGACAGGGCTTTACTTGCACCCAGCGCTCAGGCCAGGTTCCCTCTTTAGACCAACCCAGTGGGGGCTCTGATTCAGGGGTAGTTATGGACCGCATGTCATCCGAATGCCTTGAGAGACCTTGGCTTGATCCTGCCAAGTGCCAACTGACTTGAATTCTCACTGAAGTCCTTGATGCTCTGCATCTCGTGGCCCTGGCCTCTGCAAAACAACTGCAGGCTTTAGCTCAGGGTAGTTAAAAATGAGGATGCCCCCAACTGCTTCCCTAGAGCTGTTCAGCTCATGCTTTCACTGTGCTGATGAGAGCTGAGGAAGCATTGATATCAGATAGAGAGTCGGGGGCAGGAACTAAAACACGGGCGTCCTTGCTCTACGTGGGCAGAACCCCATCAATGTCGACGGGACGAGGGCCAGCCTCGCGCCCGCTAAGAACAGGGTCAAGCACCACAAAACGAGGTGTCAGGGTTCAGCTCGCGTTGGGATGCCCCAGCCAGAGCTCGCTTTCCCAGCAAGTGCATACGGGGCGGCTGATGGAGAGCCTCGGGGATGCAGCTGCGATTATTCTTCCCACAGATTTAAACAAGCGATTTTCCTCCCATCCAAGAAAAATATTTGTTCAGATCGTGAAGCTGCGGCTGGGCAATGTCAGCACGGCGTGTCAGAGACATGTCACAGAAACGAATGAGGCCAAGTGAGCCAAATCCCTCCCCGGGGACGCACCACTCCAATCTGTGCAGACACACCCAGAAGGACAGGTTTGGCCCAAGGGTTAAAATATATGAGTTTGTGCTCCCTCCGCATGAAATGTCTGCATGAACAAGCTTCACTCAGGCCAGCTGCTGCAGGGATTTCAGGGTGAGTGTGGTATTGGGGGTTCTGCCACGTGTGCAGTTCATGTGGACATACCTGAATTGCCCACATACTACCTACCCCAGGTGGCATGGAGCAAAGCGTGGCAGGGCCTGAGTATCGACCCAGGCTCCACAAGGCTGGGGCCGTGTTGCTAGCGATCCCCAAGCTAGCTGCAGTCCCAGCAGTGACTGGGGTGCCAACATGTCCCAGGCTTTTGCAGAATGAAACACCCGAAGTCCAGTCTGGTCCCCAGTGGATTCACTGACCTCCATACTTGAGCTCTTCTCACCTGTGCTGGAGGCACCCAGCAGTACGGCATTCATCCCAAATCCTGCTTTCGTGGACCTCCACTGGAATGGACACAGGTGTTGCAGTCTCTTCCTTGTCCTTTAAAGCCATGGACAGGTTAATACCTTGCTTCCTGAGGAGGTATCTGTGCACCCCGTTGTGATGGCTGAATTCCCCCGAGGAGGCTGAGGCTGGGGGAAGCCAGGTTCGGCCTGGCGAGAGGACCAGGATTGCTCCATGCTCAGCTGTGTGGCTGTGGCTATGGAGTTCACCGCCAAGACAGGACCGAGCCTGAGGTTTGCTAGCTTGGGCAATGCTCTTTAAATATCTACAACGCAGGAACGATCCTGGCAATGGGTCCTAGGAAGCACATGTCCTTGGTTTGATTCTTCCTAAGTGACAGCTCCCTCCCCGTCATGTAAAGCAACTCCTGGCGCTTCTTGGTCCATGTCACTGGTGCGGAAGGCCTCTGAGACACACATCAGAAAACCAAAGAGGTGCACATCAATGAAATCAACTCTTGATACCAAGCCCACAAGTCCCCACATAGATCTCAGCAGACGTCCCTTTTCCTTCCCAGATTTCCATTTCCATGCAGCTGGAGTCACTTCCCATCCAATATCCGGAAGGATGTAACCATAGATCATAAAGTGCCATACTGAAGCATATACTAGTGAATGGAGTGGGTCTCTTCGCTGTCAGGATCCTGTCATCAGAGACTTAGGGGCAGACAGAGGTGCGACTGGAAACAGTCCCTATTGCTAATGACTCCTGTGGCATCAGGAGACGGTGTCGTGCAGCCGCATCGCTCGAACAGCTCATCCGCAGTTTCAGTCCCAAATGGTAGCAGCAGGCAGCTCATCGTGGGCATGGTGGTGTGCATCTTTTGTTGCTACCAGTTGCACCCAAGGCCAAATGAATGCAGATTTGCAAGCTGTGGAAACAAGGCAGCATTGCACTCGAGTTCAAGGGTGATCTTCAGGCTCCATTTAAGTCAATGACAAAACTCCCGACTGACTTCAGAGGAGCCTGGTTTTCATTCTGCCTACAATGCTTCCAGGCTGAGTTTGGGATGATGAATTATGTGCTGACTTCATGAAGAGCTGGACAGTAATATCCAGGGCGGGAGTTAGCAAAGGTGACCCAAGTGAGTAAGAATTGGCAGGATGAAACCCAACAGTGTTTTGCTTGCAATCGGAGCCGCTTGCCATTAACAGGGTAGCTCACAACTCATTAACCAGCAGGAGTGAGTGCCTAAACTTTTCCCTAGTCCTGGAGAATGCAGCCTATAGTAACAACTGTGTCTCCAGGTGACCGAGGTGCAAAAACCACTGCCAGCCATGCAGAGAACATGTAAATATAGCACTGGAGGAATATGTCCTGCCGAAGGGAGGTGGAGAACAGACAGGGAAAGTCACTGGAGAACGACGGAGCTGCCTCCAGACAGAGAGAGAGGTGCAAAAAGGCAGGGAGAAGAGCTGGCCTGAGAAATCACCGCAGTCCCTGGGGTGAAAATCGGTCAAGGGCTTTTTGAGATAAGGCTTCACACAATGTGCACCACTCATAAAAATAGCACTTGCATTGACTCCCAGCACAGGGGGTATTCAAAGTATGTAGCCTAACGAGTTAGAAGCTGGCTGCTTTATGGGGAGAAAGCACATGTGATGCAGAAACGGTCTGTGCAGCAAAGCAAGGGCGGCTGTGGGGCGAGCATCGGCCTGGGGGGAGCCAGGAAGACTGGGCTCCATCCCAGCATGGACTCGGACTCACTGTATTTCTCTTGGGTGCAATATTTAAACTTTTGCCGCCCTTGAGTCTCCCACTGGGAAGTGAGGAGGATGCCCACTTTGCTGGAGACTTGGGAGGCTACAAGTCTTGAAGGGCCCAGAGTGGCTCAGAAGAAAAGTGCTATAGAAGAAGCACCTGGTGATGAGGCTCCACCATGGGCTGGTGGGGAAATATTGCAAAAAGCCAAGCAGTGGGTGGGTGAGGCAGGATATAATGGGGAGAGCAGATGACTCTTCAGCACTGAGGTCCTGCTCCATTTATACTCAGTCCCATCCAGGGACCGAGTCATGAGCAAAGGTGAGCGTGCAAGCACGGCCCCTACGCAAGGGAAGGTAAAGACATCAGGCTTCAGAGCTCGGTCTGTGCCTGGAAAAGCCCACATGGATTTAAATGCTTGAATGGTAAGAAAAGAGGTCCAGCTAGAAGCAGACACCACTTGCAGCGTGCGCCACGGCGCTTCCTCCTGCTGTAGGAACCGCCATGCCCAGCTGACCGCGGCGGACTCGGCGGGTTTGCTGGAAAGCTGATGCCATTATTAACAGGTGGGATAAAAATAACCCATTAGTGCCTTTATTCATAACAAGTTGAATATGGCTCCACAAATCAGACACTTCTGGAGAGCTGATCCTCACTGGCGGCCGGGCACAGCGGGTCTGTTCTCCCAGCAAATGAGGACTCGAAAGGTCTCTGAGTTAAGGTCGCAGGCAAAGCGATAACCTCTGCATCAGGAGGCTGAGAGCCTGGAAACCAGGGCATTGGACCAGAGCATGGTCACATGCCTCCTGCTTTGGGAATAAACCTTTCGACGTGGCGTTTATTTTCCATAATGGCATCAGTTTTGCCTCCAACGGTGCGTGCAGGAGATGGCGAGCCCGTGATAAACCTCCGTGCGTGTGCACACCCCCTCCGAATCCAAACTCCTACCACCCGCTAGCTCCAAACCCCAGCCGCCAAACAACCTGAGGACTGGGTATGACGGATCAAAGCCGCTCGCACTAGGGCTGAGCTGAGACGCAGTAGAAACAATGGCATACACACGTCTTCCTCTTTTTTTTTTTTTGCTTTTATTCAGTGCACTTATTTTTTCCCCCTGCTTTCAGACCCGACACTGTTAAGCAACAAACCCTGGGGTTAATGCCATGAAAAGCCTACTTTGGAAAGGAAATATGTTATTGCTCTGTGCGGAGAGCCATCTTGAGCCAACGTCTGATGTCTTTGCCGCAGGCTTTCTGAGCACCATTCAGCATGGAGGTTTCTTTGCATGGAGATGAGTGGACCATTGTACCTCAGCCGGGGGATCACGGCGCAGTCACTTTGCGCAGAAGCAGGCGACCTCTGTTTCCTGACTGGGGCTGTCGAGTGCTCAGCTGGGAACGCGGCACAGAAAGACCAGCCTCATCGGGGGCTATTTTCAAAAAGAAGCAAGAATCCCTGCAGGATAGGACAATGGGGGGGCCTCATACGGGAGGACAAAAGCGAAAAAAAAAAAAAAAAAGAAAAATCTCTTTATTTGTGACAAGGTTTCCAGGCCAGGCAGCCCAACCGGACATCCTGCTTCAGTTCTCCTTCCGCTCTCTAATTAGCGCTGTGCTCAGGACGCGGGCGGTAATGTCGGCTCAGCATTTCCATTGCACAGGCCTGTTTTTGAGGTAGCTGAAGGAGCTGGCCCTAGAAAATGTATTGTCGCCAGGATGTTGCTGAGCTCACAGCTGTCCCTCTCCTCTCTCTTGCAGAGCGGCACTGTATTGCTGCGGGCATTTTCATCGTGCAAAACAGAGAGCGGTCGTCCCACGGGCTCGGCGCTCTTATCCCGTGCTAGCAAAGAGAGGGGAGCCTGGGCATCCCCCCACCTCTGAACTCAGTGGAGGCCTGGATTCAGTTCGACACCCCTGGGTGCTGCTCAGACATTTTCATTTCTCACCTGATGGATGCGTGGAGCGCTCAGCCTATAAGGATGCCTTCAAATTTGGGCTTCACCAGCCTCAAAAGGGAGCAGAGGTTCTGGCAAACTCAATGGTGGGGTGAACAAGTGGAGAGGGCCTGAGCGGTAACAAGACCTAGTAGAGGCACCCCCACACCCGCACTTCTGAATCACTAGTGAAAACTCAGACCCCAACTTCTTGTGCTTCTCAGCCCTTGCAAACTATTACAGCCCAGCTACACCGTGCCCTCAACATTTTTCCCAATGCAAAAGCAGCATTGTCGGTGGCCTTTATATACAAGCGTCGTAACCGCTGTTCTTCTTCTTCTCCGAGACAGCTCTGGACTTAGCGGGCTGTTTTCTAAGCAGGCTTCAAGGGTCGTGCCTTTCTGATTCCCACACATGTTGGAAAAGCAGCAACAAACGGCGTGTTGTAAAAATGCGGTTAATGATAAGAAAGAAACGATACCAGAGGGGCCGTAAAATGTGGCAGAGAGGCCAGAAATCACACGCAAGCAGGGTGGGAGCAACGGTGCTGGCAAAAGAGGGGCTACTGAGTGGCTTGTAATATGGCCCGTTGCAAGTATCTCGGTGCACCCACTGGGCCATGGGAAAGGGGATTTCTCATAATGTACAGCCTGGCTGAGGACCCAATTTAAACCGAATTTAGCCTCATGACTTTAATCTAACAAAACCCCCACGTCAGCATAGGTTTCAGTGGCGGGTCCTGTTGAGAGGCAGTGGCGTCTGGTCCGGGCGTGCAACTGCAGACAGGGGATGTTCAGGGCTAATCCTGGACCTCACACCGGCATCTCCCACTCTCAGAAGTGAAACCCCAGCTTGCAAGGGCCCCGGGGGAGCTGGCAAATAAGGCAAGTTCGGCCGATGGTTTTGGAGCTGATTTGGCCCCCAAACGTGCATGGTGCTATTGCATGGAGGTGGAAAAGCTGTGCCTCTGATTTAGGATCTCTTTCTGGAGCCCTCATTCCTACAGGACGAGAAGCAAAAGTTCCCCCCTGGGACCCTGCAGCAGTTACCCAAAGGGCTAACAGGCAAAAAGGTTACAGGGCAGCTCAAGGAAGTCCAGGGCTTTGGTTCCTCAGCACCAAGCCTCTGTGGCCCAGGCTACCCAGCAGCTCTCTCTGGAGACAGGGCTACGGTGAGAGCCATTCCCATCCTTCTGCCAAAGCACTGGCATTCCCCATGCTGAGCAAGAGGATGCAATGATATTGCAGACCTTGTAGGAGATGGGAGGCTGGAGGGGCAATGGTCACAGTGCAATAGTCTCCCAGCGTGTATAAAACCAAGGGAGACGAGCTGAGCCGTGTCTTCAGAGCACGTCCAGGCTAGGGGAGCTGAGCCACGTCCTCAGAGCATGCTACTGCTGCAGCACCTGCGGGCCTGTAACACAGCCTGGGGTCCCAGCCGAACCATCGGTCAGCTCCCATCCCTGCTGCAGCCTCGACCCCTGAGCCAAGCCGGGGGCTGGACTCGATGATCTCCCAAGGTCCCTTCCAGCCCTGATGTCTATGAAACCTATGAAAGCCGGGGCTCCGGCATGGTGGCCTTTGCACGTGGCGTCACTAATAAACCAGCAATCGGAGCAGGCCCCGAGGCTGACCAGACAGGGACCGGGCACTGGGTGGGGCGCAGAGGCTTTGCTTTGATGAACCGATGCTCTGAACTTTCTTGAGGGCCTGCCAAGGGGGTTGTGTCTCTCCTTTGGCTTGCACCGTCCCTACTGTCATGCAGCGTGTGAAGGCGAACGGCTACCAGAAAGCCTTCATTTATAAAACCCAGTTTAAGCTCTCAAGTGTGGAGCCCCCGGCCCCTGCAAACTCTGGCTGACTTCAGCTCCCCCTCCCGCCGAAGGCGCTTTCCCATACACGCTGACTTGGGTTTACATTAGGCCTCTCTGGGATTTCCAGAACCCTTTGCTGGGCACGAATATTTTGAGCTGTTTGGGAGGCCCATGCCATTACCGACGGTCACGGCCGGACTTCAACAAGCTGTCAAATAGGAGAGTTTCTTGTCCTGGGCCCTCCAGAGCAGCCCCTGGGGAAATGTGGCCTCTGAGCTGATGGCTGTGGAGGAGACCTGGCTGCGACAAAACGCCAGGAAAGCAAAGAGCTTCTCCTTGTTCGCACAGTTTATTTGCGTCTCCCGAGCTCTGACAACCGGTATAGGGGCAAGCAAAGGCAAACCTGATTATTATTGCCATCGCCAGATAAAGAGCTCTGATGAATGCAAAAAAAAGGCAGCTCCTCTCAGGGACCTCATCTCTGCCACAGTCCTTAGTCTCCATCCTGGTCTTACTACCAGTTTGGGGGTGGGGGTGGATGTGCAGACCCTTTCCTTGGTTTGAGACCTATGAACCGATGGCCCAGCAGCCCCGCAGTGCATTAAACACCCTCCCGACACTTGCAAGCCCATCGCGTGAGACCTTGCAAAGCCCAGGGAGAGGCAGCGCTTGCTCAAGACCGCATCACGTGCTGGAGCCTTGTCCTTAGACAGTTCCCTTTTAACTCGCAGCGGCTCATTCAAAGCTCCCGTGGAGTCATTAAACAACCTGCGGCCCGGTCATAGCGCTAGCACCCATCTCTCAGGAGCCCCGCGCGTGGGCATCACCAGTGCCACCACTTCCCCGGCGCTTCTGGGCATACTGGGAATACCCAGCATTAGAAACGCAGCCTCGCTGCCGCTTGGTTGTCCGGCACATCTGTCTCTCTCCAAGGCAGGGCCGTCATCAGATGACCCAGGCAGCCAAGCTTCGGGCATCCATTCCCCCGCCTCCCCCTGCAGCCTGGTAAAACCACAGTTGTAAGGTTAAGTCAAGGCAGGAAGGGACTGGGCGGAGATGAGTGTTTCCTGCCTCTCTGGAGCAAAACAGTAAAGAGCCCTCCGTCAACAGTCCCACGAGTGCAATGGCAAGATAACTTCAGATACGGCAGGCATCACTTCCGCCCTTTGTCCCTGGCTTGTTTCAGGGCTTCCTGACCCGGAGCGATCCGTCGCGGCAGGAATGTTGTTTCCCCCGGCCTGCGAGCCGCTCACGAAGCATTGTCTGCTGCTTGCTTTCACTTAGCGCGGGGGTACGCGTGGAAGCGCGTCTCCCTTGCAGCGCGCTACCGGCACTGCCTAGCTCCTGGGCACGCTGCGCGCGGGGAGGGAGACATGGAGGCAAAGGGGGAGGCTGGGATGTTGCAGGGGAAACCTGGCTGCTCTCGGCAGCCTTTTCCTCGCAGGGAATTTCCAGGGGATTGGATCAGCAACACAGCTGAAGTCTGATGGCTGATGGTGGCCAGGGGGAAATGCCCCTCTTTGAGAAACAAGGGGGAAATTTGGCAGACATGGCATAACGAACCCCCTCGGGGGGCGATCCCTGTGCAGGCTGGACTGGCAAAGTGACCAACAAAGTCCCATTACGGTGTCCTAGGAGGAGGAAATCAGGGTGATGCCCCCACAGACAAGCACCTGGACCCACCAGATAGGGGCAGCTCTAAGTGTCAACAGTGCCAGACCCCTGAGCAAGCCCCCTGGGAAGAGCTGGATGGACAACTGGACATCACTTCCATTCGATGAGCCCTTTCTACTACCTACATCAGGGGACTTTGGCGGGTGAAGTCCTGCCCAGAAGCAACGGAGCTGGAGGCAGTAAATCTTTCATGCACAGACCATTAGCCATCATCAGGTGCTTCTGGGTCCTGCTACAGGCTTTAGGGGCATGCCGCAAGGCACAGAGCCCCCACGCAGCATGACTGCAGATGGGTGCGCCCGCGAGCCGGGAGACATCACCCCCGGTTCCCAAAACTCGCTCCCCGCAGACCGAGCGGTGCCGCGTGCGACAAGGGACCATCTCCTGCCTCCTGGCGAGAGGGCCGGCGTTCGGTATCTGTGGCTGACGGGCAATGCCCTAATTCGTTATGTACTCGGCTGCCACTTGCTCCCCTCCTGCAAAGAAGCCAAGGTTACCCTCTTCTAGGTGACAGACTGCATGCCATCTGCTCAGCCTGCCCTCTCCTAGGATGGCCGGACAGTCGATTAGGACAGCTATTAAGTCAGTCTCTAAGGGTCGTCGCAAACCCAACTGATCCTGGGGCTAGGAACACATGTTGCATTTCTCCCTGGATAAATTGGGCCTGTGATTGTCCTGGGACAAGACTATCCCAAGACTGGCGTGTGCACATGCCTCTTTGAATTTCATAGTTTCATAGTTTCTCGGGTCGGAAGGGACACGAGTATATCATCGAGTCCGACCCCCTGCCCTGGGCAGGAAAGAGTACTGGGGTCAAACGACCCTGGCAAGGTGTGCATCTAAATTAATTAGGGTTTAGTGACAACTGAATGCGCTGCTGCTTTTCTGCCATTGATTCAATGCTGCAGTCCTGGGACAACTGTTCAGATGCACAGCCCAGTATCCTAGGATAATCTGGTACTCCTTTTTATCCAGGAAACCTTTTGTAGGACTTATCCCCAGACAACAGACGTAGGCGTCTGCATGCTTGCACTTTGTCCCGGGACAACATGGTTTATCCCAGGATAAATGGGACATCTGCTTGCAGCCTTGGAAAGCTTCTTTCAACTCCTGTCTGGTCTGGGTCCATATGCCCATGGTAGGTAAGGCCATGTGGGCCACAGGATAAGGCATTTAGAGAGAAGATTTGGGAAACAGAGGTCTTTGGGATACACTGTTCTCTGTGCCTCAGTTTCCCCCCACCCCCACGAAGCAGAGATGGTGATGCCTGGGCCCTTTGCGAAGCGGTTGGATGCAAAGAAGCATCTGGGTTTTTTTAGCTTCGCTACGGGCCAGGCCTGGCTCTGGTCTCACACAAACCAGCATAAGGCCATGTAACAGCCGATGATTTCAGGGCGGCAGAAATCCCCTCAGCATCAGGCCATGGGCAGTATTTCTCCCAGCCCGCAGGGACTCTCCTCCTCTGAAAGGAGACAGCATTTCCACTGCCTCGATTAGCTTTTTCCAGGCTCCTTTCCCAACCAGGCTGCTGGGTGTTGGGCAGCCCATTTTTCTGGCCCCGCCACGAGCTATTTTAGACCCAGCTTCCCAGAAGACCATCTCCTTTACTTAAAAAAAAAAAATGAAGTAAATGCATGCTGCTTCCTCTGGAGATGGGAGATAACAGCTAACAGTTCACGCCTCGGTGCACGGCCGGGCGCTGCAAGTCAGACACCGTTCCCATCAGCTGTAGCAATCGCAGCCGGTAGTCGCGATAGACAGCCTGCCTTGCAAATGAAGTGTAATGCCCGCCGGTACTTCGGACGGATGTGTGCATGTGTGCATGCACGCGTGTGTGTGCACACATTCTTTCCACTCCCTGAGGCTTTTTCTTCTGACGTGGACCTGGTGCCCCATACAGCTGCTGGCCCCTCTCTCTCACCTCCAGGAAACTCCAGGTGATGGACCTTTGCTGTCGCCGAGCCCCTCTATCCCATTCCGAGTACGTATCCTAAAGACAGCGCCAAGAGACGGTGCAGACGGATGCTGACCTACGCGCACCAGAGGCCACCCATTGACCCATCCCTGCTTGCCACTTTTCCACTATAAAAGCTTTCCACACACGCGTTTACAATTTAACCGTAAATATTTGCTCCCCGCCAGAGTTTTCCCCCATAAAAGCTCAGCCTGGGAGTCATTTTGTGTCAACAGTTGTCTCGCTGGATGTTTACATTTAATCCATCTCAAAGTTAAAAATAGGCTAGTGCGGAAACCATCCTAGCTGCTGCTGCTACTACTACTATCACCAGCGCTACGTTGTGTTGCCCTGTGATCCAGTCTGGTGGAGAAGAAAAACAATACATGGTACGATATGATACGATATGATATGATATGATATTGAAATAAGGCTCAAAGGGACCTCAAGGGATCGTCTAGTCCATATAAAAGTTTGTCAAGAATGACAGACATGCTGAGGCTAAACGTGTTTTAGCTTGTGCCACCCCTGAGGCCTGACCTGCTAAAGTCCCACCTGTTCACGTGGGGGTGGATTGTGCCCCTTCCTTCGGGGGCTAAGCTGAGGGTTGTGCCAGATTTCACAAATGACCAGCTTCAACTTTGCATTCCTGGGTATTGTCCTTTTTTTTCCCCAGGCGTCTACGTCTAAAGCTGAGCCCTGGTCTTTAGGCTTCGCTGCTGGGGACCCCTTCTCCTGAGATCCCTTCCACCCCTCCTTTTTATAAGACTCAATTCAAGCAGGTCACATCTAGTCCAAGCAGAACTAGTCTGAGCTCGATCATCCCAGCCAGGGCTTTGTCTAGCTGGGTCTTAAACACCTCCAAGGATGGAGACTGCACCACCTCTTGGGGTGACCCATTCCTAGTGTTTTACTATGCTCCCAATGACAAAATTCTTCCTATTATGTAGTCTAAACCTCCCTTGCTGCAACTGGAGCCCATTGCTCCTAGTCCTGTCATCTGCCAGCTGAGACCAGCCCGGCTCCATCCTCTGTGCAACCAGCCTGCGGGGAGCTGAAGGCAGCTATTCAACCCCCGCCTCGGTCTTCTCTTCTGCAAACGAAATAAACCCAGTCCCTCAGCCTCTCCTCATAAGTGCTGTCCCCCAGCCCCCAAACCATTTTCATTGCCCCCCGCTGGACTCTTTCCAATTTGTCCACATCCTTTTGTAGTGGGGGAGAGGAGGGCACAAAACTGGACACGGTGCCGAATAAAAGGGAAAAGTCACTTCCCTGGACCTGCTGGCAACACAGATCAAGGTTGTGTTATGGAATAGCTTCACTGGCTTCCCTTGCTGGGGACCTGGCCTGGTGTGTGCGTGGATTACAAACCGTGGAAACATCATGTAGCTAAGTGAAAGCTTCCTCGCCGGCATGTGGTGCTGCCTTTACTACATTTGACCTCTTCGGTTCCCAGGTAGGAAACTCCATCTGGCATTCATGGATGCTCCGCAGTGCAGAAGGGAACAGTTTTGCACAAGGAAGAGCACGGTCCCTGGCCCAGTTTGTGTGTCCTATTGCACTGAGACCTGAGCAGCATGACACTTGGTGCTCTCGGTCCACAAGTGATGGGCCTGAGTCAGCCAGACCTGGTTTCCATAGGATTAGACTTGCTCCGGTTCTTAGAGCACCATGCACACGTGCTTCTCCCATTTCAGCTCACGGGAATTTGCAAACTCCCACCCTGAAATCCCATCCAAGTGACTGAGTCCTGCCTGTTTTTTCACTGCACCAGGGAGACTACAATGGCTTCAATGCAACCTGTGAACTACAGCGAGTTGGCTGTATATGCTGTAGCCACAACTTTCCATTTCATTGTGGTGCAGAGAAAGGGCCAAATCCAGGGTGCTAGAGAACAGGGACCTTTGCAAACAACAGAGGCACTGCAAAGACACAACCTTTGCAATGGCTTTAGAAGAGAAGAGGGAGTTCAGGCTGCGGAGAGTGCATCAGTTGTTCTTATAGTGCTAAATATGAGCTAAATCACTAGAGCTTTGGCCTGAAACCCAAAGGAGGTTGCAAAGGTTAAAGATCGCTCTAGCAGTAATGCTTGTAGCAGGGTGGCTTATAGTGGTACCATTAAACACAAGCATAATGGTTACGGCTGGCTGCACCCTTAGCCATGGGCTTGTATGGGATGGTTTGGACGAGGAGGATCCTGGCTTGAGCAGTGGGGCGGACTAGGTATGCCCTTCCCAGTGACTTCATGGAGTACAAGGGTGCATAGCTCTCACCAGCTCACACGTCTCAGAGACAGGCCTTGGAAAAAGCAGGTCTTTGCCTCCCAGCGGCTGAGTTGTCGTGCCCCTGCCAGCGGCAGCAGAAGGCTACCAGAGGGCTGGGGCTGGCCAGCGAGAGAGGAAAAGGATGTCACGCGTCCCCGAGCGGTGGCTGTTTGGAAGCGGCCTGGAAAGGAAGCGTTATCCAATCTCCCGGAGCAGACTTTTCCGGCTGGCACGCCCCGCAGCACAGTGTTGTGGCCTCATTAATAAATCACTCGGCCCTCCAGCCTGCGGCTGGCCTTGGGGAGGAAAGGGGAACCCGTGTGCTCGTGGGGGAGAGCACGCGCGGGTGCGTGCGCAGGGGGCCGGGAGCCCGCGTGCGTGGCAGCATGGGTGCAAAACCCCGTGCCTGGAAAGGGGCTTGCAGTGCTTTGTGAAGAGCGGGCCGTGCCCCTGCCCGCACGACGCACCGATAGACCCTTCTGTGCAGCTGGGAGCTGCAAATAACAGCTGCCCTTCCCTTACTGAACCTCCTGCCGCAGCAATTACCCGCCGCGGTCGAGCGACACGCAGCAAACTTCCTCATAGCAGTGTCCTCCCAATAAATTAACAGCGGCCAAGTGGGACGCTGGGGTCCAACCCTCCTCTTCTTCATCCTCCTCCTCTCTGTTGGAACTGGGGGGGGAACCAAAAGCGCCGAGAAGAGAAACCTTCCAGGCTGCCCATGCCAGGGCTGTCAGCGTTTCCATCCGCAGCCCTTAGCAGGAGGCATCGAGCCCGGCTGAGAAGAGACACGGCAGCCGGGAGTCCCAGTCCCGAGAGCAGCGCGCTGGCCATGGGTCGTCACGCTCTGGCTGCGCTGTGGGTGGAGGGGTGGGACGTCACCTCCCGCCTCCTTCCACCTGGCCCCCGCCGCTCCCTGTAGCCTCCACGTGGCACACGCAATGGTACCAAGGTGTTTCTGGTTCCCCTAAGCAGCGATGGCAGCTTGTCCTACCAAACCCGAAGTGCCCCTCCAGCCGTTACAGCTGGATTAGCCGTGCCCTGCATGCCGGAGGATAATGGATCGAAACCGTGAAAAGGCAACGTGGCCTCGCTTTTGTCGGAGATGAGATTTAGCTCCCGAAGGGCATAAGGTTTTCATCCATTCTGTACAGCGTTTCACGTCTCCGCCTTGCAGGGAAGTTTCCACCCAAGATCAATGGTCCCAGACCCCCAGCCCAGGAGCGGGTGGGATGACAAATATCAGGTGATGGAAGATGCGAGACAAAGCTTGCAAATCCCTCAGAAATGCCTCTCTCCTTTGCTGCATCTGCTCACCTGCTGATAAACAGCTGCCGCGTTACACCCCAGAGGTGACCGCATTTTGCCAGCAAGTGAAGTGAGAGCTTTCTCCCTATCCTTTCAGAGAAGTTCATCGTGCTTATAAACTATAAAGCCCTTGAAGAGCTTCAAATGAAAGGTGTGATGGGGTGGTTCTTCAGCCCTGAACCTGGCTCTCTGTCCCCATCCAGCTACCCGCACCGGACTGAGCCGGGCAGCTCTCTTTTCTCCAGTGGTTGTTTTCCCCCTGCTCCGCTGTCTTTAACACACAGTTTGCAAAGAGTCTTGATTCTTTGCAGGACTTGATTTCCACCTGAAAGGCCACAACCGTCCACAGATCACTGTTTCTTTGGGGAAACAAACATGGCTTATAAAAGGGCCCCTTGCCAGTGATGCAGATGCCTGGACTGCGCCAGAAGGTAAAGAATGATTTTCATTTTTCCGGGGGCGTAGGCTGCACTCCTCTGCCTCCAGCAAGGCCTGCTACAAAACAAACTGTTCATGAGCTAGGCTGGTGGAAATGAAGCAGCCGTGAAACCCCCAGCCCTGGCGCTCCAGCTGCAGGAGCTGGGGGATGACAATGTGTCTTTACCTCCTTTCAGCTCTGGCACTCTGTGCATTCATATTCACCAGTATTTCTCTCTGCATTCCCCGTTCCTCCAGCCAGAGCTAGGTATGTACTATCAGGGCAAGCCTGCCCCTTCCGTAGCAATCCAGACAGGATCTGGAGGCAAGGCAGTGCCATTATTCCCATTTTACAGATGGGGAACTGAGGCACAGTGACACGAAAGGCCAAGTCGAGGTGAAATCAATAGGCATTGGATTTATTCAGGTATCAAACCTCAACTAATTGATTGTGGGTCTGGTTCACAGAGGGTGGCCTGTGGAGAAGCCCAAACGGGACGTGGGTGTCCCCTGGTCAAGAGCAGTGCTCTGACCCTGGCTGTTCCCAGATGCAGCTGCCCTGCCGGAACAGCTGTGGGGGGACTGGGGGGGAAGCAGTGGCAAATCAGGCCCTGGAGCTGCAAAATCCAGTCGCGTCCTCTCAAGCAGCAACACCACAGCCCCGTGCAGCCAAAGCAGGAAGAAATCCTGGAGCAAAGGCTGCCCAGGAGCTGTATCTCCGCTGTATAAACACTGGTTTAACGGCATAGCGGGAGCACACACAGATGTCCGCATGCAGATAAGGCAGGCTAGTCCTCCAGGCCTGGGCCACGTTCAACCATCGGCCAAAGCGTGCCCGCAGGATGGATGAGCCTGGGAGGCGAGAAACCCGTCTGCGTCCTGCCCAGGCACCGTACGCTGCCAGTTTGCTGAGTCTTGACAGCTCTTTCCACCATGTTCATAGTGGTCCCATCTTTGCTACCTCCAGCGTGCGGGCTGCATCACTTGTGAATGTGCTGGGCAAAGCCAGCCCCCGTGAAGCTCCCCCAGCGCTCAGGCCAGCTCATGGCTCATGCCCCCGTGGCACCAAGGTGCCCGCTGTCTCGGGGGGCTGCTGGCACGACGTTCCCGCACTCCCGGCGACAGCATTGCGTGTCCCGTCTAACCCTGCACCCGGGCATGTATTGCAGGGTACGATCCTGTACTGCCCGGGGAGGCCGCCACCTAAGAGCCCCATCTGTACCTGGCATAAAACAGCCTGGCTCTGTTTACCCCAGCCCGGGCCTTGGCCCCAGAGTGCTGGCTTTCCCCTCTGAGGGGCCTGGCACAGGTTTTGCAGCAATTCCTCTCTCCCCCACAGCTATCCTGCTTCATGCATTTGGGCTGATCCCACCACCTCTGCCCCCCACTCCACCCCCCAGGCCTCTCCAGGCTGGGCAACCAGAACTGGAAACACCCGTGCCCTGTGTTTTGCACAGCGAGTGCACTAGGCAACTGATGGGGAGGGTAATAGTCGGGACTGGCACAAACGTTGGCTTTGCGTAGGGGTGCAAGGAACTCGGCCTTTGCCAGGACGCTGAATTCGGGTGCTGGGTTTGCCCCGCAGGATGCATTTGGGGTCCCACTCAGGTGAGTGACTCTGTGCCGAGGCACCTGCGTGGGAGCTGGATCCTGGCACAAGGGGTGCTGAGGAGGCAACCCAGCGGCCCATGCGCAGCCCTACCCAGGGTCCGGCCCTGGGCTCCCAGGTTTGCGCGACGCAATGGCCCTACCCCTGCGCGATCAAACCCATCAAGCGAGCTTTGAAAGAAAGCGCGTTCCTGCAGTCGACTCAGCTTCCTGTTTTCCCGTTAATGCGGAGCATGCACAACCAAAGCCCTTGACCCCCCGGGAGACAATGGTGGAGAGGATGTGATGGAAACACACACACACGCACCCACACAAAGGCATTCCTCGGCAGGGCTAGGTGGCAGCAGCGCCGACCAGAGCCTGCCGCTCTGTTTGTTTGTACATCTGCGCAGACACAATAGCCCCGCGATGCCTTAAGACGAGGTGCAGCTGCCAGCTTCCTTTGAAGAAAGGATATGAACAACCGAGAGGGGCAAGGCAGAGAAGCAGAACAAAGGAGAGGGAGAAAAAGGAAAAGCAAAGCTGCTGCTTTGATTTCAATTGCATTTGTTTCCCAGAAAGGCAACAGCTTGCGCAGCAAACTGCCCCCCGGCTCCTGTCTGCTCCCCCAGACCCGCCCCTCGGCTTTGCTTCTTCATGCAGACCTTGACCCAAAGCCTTTCGAGACGCAGTGGAAGTCTCCTTCTGGCTTCTCGGGGCTGCGGATCAGGCCGGTATTTCTTACGCTCTCTGAGCTGCAATGTCAGAGTGCAAGTTCCTTTGAACCAGGTCCTTAGCAATGAAGAGGGTGGCACTTTTTGCAGCCGGGTATTTTTTTCATAGTTTCATAGTTTCTAGGGTCGGAAGGGACCTGAGCAGATCATCGAGCCGACCCCTGCCATGGCAGGAAAGAGTACTGGGGTCAAACGACCCCGGCAAGGTGTACATTTTTAGCAAAGATACACTCCAAGCCGGGATAGCAGCCCCCCGCCCCACTAACATGCCCCTCTCACACAAAAAGCCACCCATCCTCCTGGCTGGTGGCAATGACAATGTCCAACCAGCCAAGCAAAAGCCAGCGCCCAAGGCCCTTGGGTGTGGGTAAACCTGTGTTTGCAATATCAGCCCCACATCACTTGACTCAAACGTGGGCGCCGGCAGCACTGCAAAGAAGCTGAGTGTACCAAGGCCAAGGTCAAACGGGGTTGACGAGAGACAGAGATGTTGGTGCCCAGAAGAAATAGCGGCTGCTGCAGGACACAATCGGCCCCCGAGTCCGCTAGCTGCCCTGCCTGAAATCCTAGGTCTGCTCCTGGGATTTTTGTCCAGAAAGAAAGACATCCAGTGATGGTCACAGGGACTGCAGGGTCAGCTCTTCCACTGGAGTAACCCCCCCAGGAGCTGCAGAGCTGGGAACCCAGCCCTCAGCTTCCTATTACAGAAGTCAAGGCCGGTCAATGGGGACAGAAAGTAAAAACCCGCTGGGTTTGCAGGGAGGTTGGAAGAAGGGAGGAAGAGCCCACCTACCCACGTGCGCGCTCATGGTTCAGGACTCACAACCCAGCACTTTCTGGCCTTGCCAGGATTTCAGCCCTGTGTGGCACTGCTGGCCAAAAAGCCGTGTCTGCCCTGAGCCCGTGTCCTCATCTCAGCCTGCGGTGGCCAGGTTGGGTCCCCACCACAGACCCCTTTTGCGGACAAAGTAGACACCCTGCAAGCCACATTCATCCCTGTGCATCTCATCGCGTGGCTCATGCTGCTAGGAGTGTGGCGCTGGACCCCTGCCCAGGGGGTCCCACAGTCACCTCTTCACACCCTCCCGCATCACGACAGATGTGCACCCCTGGATCCAAGAACATCTGTCAGCCGGGCGCAGGGGAAAGCGGCACCTTGCTACCACCCTGATAGGGGAGTGGTTGGTTAATAGATGCTCAGAAGAGCCCGAGAACAAAACCGTGCTCCAGAAGAAGGCAAAACCCCCGCACGGTCGCAGCCAGGGGGAAATTCCTGTGTGATCCCAGACTGGGCAGTCAAGTCAGACCCTCCCCGGGTTTCCTGAGCGTCGGCAGGACCATCAGCAGCCCCCAGTCAAAGAAACATCGCGCTGCCGTCGCAGCGTACCAGGGTTTGCATTTGAAGCGTAACTGGAGCAATCCCCGTGACAGCCCAGGCTTCTCTCTCCCTTGGCCCCAGCGTCAGGGGAAGGAGACTCGGGGCCTTACCACATCGTGGGACCCTGCATTATCTTCGCCTGGGCTGGTGCTTTGAGCTCTGTGAACAGTGGGGAGTAACAGAGGCAAATCATTTGCAGATGTCTTTCATCGAGCTGCTTGTCAGGGAAGCTGCTGCCGGGGGCCCTCGCAAACCTATCTGCCAGCCTGACCGTGTGCTTGCAAACTACCCACCAGGAGCCCTTAGCCCCTTTTAATAATCCACCTACAAGGCATGGCTTTGTCACCCGGTCCTTGACCTTGGAGGCCTCAAATCCAAATCCGGCCTCAAACAGGGTGGTCTAATCCTGTCCAGATCCTGCACGCCTTCTGCTGGGCCTTTCCCACCGAAGCACATCAGGAGACGTGCCGCAGAGCTCGTGCCTGTGTCAGCAGGACCACAGCCTGGTCCTTGGCCCATCCGGACATCTCGGGGAGAGCTCCTCATCTACATTACAGGGAGCCAGAGACTGCAACATCCGCTCTCGCCCAGCCAGCCCGCCCCGCGTAGCACGTTTTCAGCTGATTTCTGTCCAGAAGAAATATCCCTGCTCATAAATATCCCGTCTGTTCAGAAGCTGGAGAGTGCAATGCTGGCAGAGCCCCAGCGCCGTGGAAGCCACTTGCAGCCGCCCAACAGGGCTGAAAAATACACCCCAAGCCTTTCTGCGGTGGACGTTTGCCGGCAGCGTTCATCGAGGCTGTGTGCGTCTAGAGATGGGCCTCAGGTTATAGACCCCTGAGCTCCCTCCTGGAGCCCAGACATCCTCCTCTTGCAAACTCCATCAGGATCCGTGGCAAAATTATTCTGGCTTGGGTACCGCAGCACGCGTTTGTTCAGACACTTCTGACCGGCACTTCTCGACGCCCTTTCTTGTGATCAAGGGGACTGCGTGGAGATAGGTCAGCTTTGCTGCCTCAGGGTGTTGTGGTCCTCAAATGCAGCCATGGCGAGGGATCCAGTTACAGCAAGTTTGCCCCCCAAATGGGTTAGAAAGCCAAGGCTGCAACTTGATTGCATGACCCTGTTTCCCGACAGCCAGGCCTCACTGAAATGCAACGTGACCTGCATCGCGATTGCAGGCCAGCGACTCTATCTTGGCCGTGTAGAGGCCCCCAGGCATGGATTTGCCCAAACTCTCAACACCGGTTGAGACCCCAGAAGGATAGGTCACGATGCTGGGGACGAGGGCTTAGGCCCTGCCACCCTGAGATGTCTGAACCCCTGCTGAGCTCCTAGGCAGACAAGGTCCTTTAGGTGAATCTGATATCTTTTATTAGACCAACTTAAACAGTTGGGAAAAAAAAAATTAGGAAGCTTTTGGGTTTAAAAACCCTTCATCAGGCTGAGGAAGTCTCTGCAGTTGGTGCGTGCTCTTCCTGGCATCCAGCCCCATTGATGAGTCCTATCTGGGATTGACGTGCCACCGTCGTACAAGGTGTCTGTGGTCAAACCCAGGCCTTCAGACTCAAGAGACACCTGCTCTGTCCATCAGAGGAAGCACTGTCTAAGGGGGAAAAAACCCTGCCTACCTTCCAGGCTAGAAAGCAAAGACTTTCCAAAGAACAGTTAGAAGAGACCTGGAGCATTTTGGATGGGGCGGGAAGACGACTCATATGTTGTGCAGAGTTTTACTTCCTCTGCCACAATGAATTGCTGGTGGAGGGCGGGGGGGTGTTGCTTAGCTCAGCCCTTCTGATTGCACAGCCCTGTCCCCAGGCGCCTTTAGCTTTATTCCAAACAGGTGAGACAAGACAGAGCCGAAAAGAGATGAGGCAGTCGGTGGGGAGAGGGGGAAGTGGCATCATCCCAAAGGCGCGAGGTGCTTTGCAGCCGGTGGGGGCTGGGTCTGCAATTCGTTCTGCTCCCCCTAAGCAGTGGGCAGATGAAGCAGATGTACCGCACGGGCGTGGGGTGGGTTTCCCGCGGGTCAGGCTGAGCCAAGGCAGGTCCCGCGCTGGTACCGGTCGAACGGCACAGAGGGCTACCTCCATGCATACCTGCAGGCGACATAGTTGAGCCGATGCACACCCGTCAAGCAGCCTCTGCACCTCCTGCAGCTTGCCTGGCAGGCATCACCAGGCTGGGAGGCCAAAGCCAGACAAGTGTTTGCCCCCAGGAGGAGCTGCTGGGGGCCCAAGGGCAACGCTTTTGGGTTGATTTGGATCACAAGGACTCCAGTGAGCAGCACACAGGAACAGCTCAGCTGGGCTGGCTTGGACCGCCTTCCCCATCCCCTCAATATAGTTGCCCTTTCCGGGTGAACTGGAGCGATGTTTCGAGGCATAAAAATGTAGGACTTTGCCTTATGGGCAGCCCACTCCAGGACTAACCGGGCACGGGGAAGGGAAGCCAAACGTGAGCTACAGCTCCCTCTGCTGCCCCCGGGCCCGTCTCGCCGTTGCCGATTTCCAGCCCGCACGAGTGGTACCACGCGCCCGGGCTTCCTCGCCAGCCGCAGCCCAGCCCACCAGCCCCTCGCGGTTTGTCTCCCCATCCAGATTAGAAAGCAGGCTGCCTCCGGAGGCCTGGCAGGCTAATGGATGAAGCCGCCTTAGCAGGGCCTTAAGATAGCACCGATGACATTTCCAGGAGAAGCGCTTACAGCAAGCGAGATAAACGGTGTGGCAAGCTTTCTCACAAAGCCAGGGGAAAGAAACAATCCCGGCCCCGGAGCCAACACATAACGCACAATCTGAAGTGCTCCTAATGTAGAGAAATGCAAAAATCTAGACCTTGTGGGTCAGAGATGATACCTTTTATTAGACCAACTGAGAAATTGCAGAAAAATATGTACAGATTTTTCTGCAAGCTTTTGGGCTCACATGCCCTTCATCAGGCTCAGGAAAAGTTAAAGATGGCAGGGAGCGATCTAGTCGGCGGGCACTTGCGTACATCCTAAAAACCGAGAAAGACCCCCCCCCCATCTCCCTGCATTTATAAATGTCTTATGAAGGGTTAATAAATGATTGCCATGACTAACAAGAACACCTCGGACCTCAGCTGTGCAAAGAGTACCTGGAGGCTACCTGTTGCTAGATGCTGCGACCACTGATTGACCATTCACCCTTCACGAGCCATTTTTAAGGCTATGCAAGCGTGACTGAATCTTCTTTGGAGGACAGGGCTGCGATCCCCATGGACACCAATGATTCAAATGCCTTGTGTACAAGGGTCCTGTGCCACCCACCCTGGCCATTGCATTAGTGTTTATTGGCAATGCTATACACTTTCTGCTCCAAAAGTCCTCTTCTTTCAGCACGTCCAAGAGCAGGGTGAGCTTAAGACCTGTTCTGGGATCATATTAGAAGCAGCCTCCACAGCTGACCCAGCTATAAATGGGTCCCAGGTCACTTGGGCTGGATGGGACATGGGTCATATCCCACTTCTGGCTACAGACACGCTCGTGCTCCAACCACACCAGCATGTCATGGCTCAGGAGAGCCCCGGGACTTCTTGGTTCATCGGGGGGCCATTGGGCCAGCATTGTACCCAGCTAGAGCATAGGACAAGTTGGCAGGACAGCAACGGGCCATATGTGGAAGCTGCTCTCCTGGCCATCCCTGATATGCTGCAGCCTCAATAAGAAAGGCTGATTTGGGGGCTGCCAGCTGGGAGCAGGACCCAAGGACATGACACCTACCCACTCTCTCAAGGGTTTCGAGTGGCAGCAACAGCATCTGCAGGCAAGGCGAGCGTTTCCAAACATAGGATCAAGGAGAATAAAGGGGCCTGGGAAAAGACGTTCCCTTAATTATGGGAGCCTTTTCTTTGACCTTTGCCCCCAAGAAAAATAAACGACATCCCCTCATTTTACTCTCCAAAGAGCTCAGGGATGGGGCTGATCTCAGGACAGTTGCGAGCGCAGCTCCGAGGGCTGGGGAGTTTCCATCCGGGGAAAAGAAAGGGGCAGCGCTGATCTGAGGCAAAGCGGTGAGGAGAGACAGCTGGAGCAAAGAGAGGGGGAGAGCAGACAGGCAGGCTCCCGGGGTCTGCCTCCCATCGCCCGGGCTCCAGCTGGCGTAAATCAGCATATCCTCACTGAGAGCAGAGGCGCTACGTCAGGGGACATCAGCCACGGATCTGGTGCAGAGACACGATGTCCAGACAGGACCGGCAGTGGGAGAGGAGCTCTGGCTGGGGTGGCAGGTCATGGGATAGCAAGAGAAGAGACGGGACTGTACCCCCAGCTTGGCCCGCTGGGCAACTTGGGAGAAGTCATTTCTCACGACGCCAACCCTCCATTTTCCAGCTAGTAAACAGGGGATAACCATCCTGCCCCTGAGTCTCAGCAACCCTGAAAGCTCCCCGGTCTCCTTGCATTTCCTGAGCGGCCAAGGGCCGGAGAGTCATTGGGACCTATCACCTGCAGAGGCAGAGTCCAAAACCAGAGGGCTTTCTGGATTTGTGCAGCGCCATGCACAGCACAGCCTGACCCTGCTTAGGGCCTTGCACTGCTCGCCACCCCCGACCCCGTTCACAGGAGCTCTCCAGCCACTGCCACATGAGCTTTCTCTTTCTAGGCACAAGTGCATTTATTTATTTTTATGCCATTTCCAAGGAGACGGTTACCAGAGCAATATGCAAATCGATCGCAGCCAGCTAATTAGGGGATTTCTCCAGTTCCTGGTTGCACTGAAATGCAGACTCCAATTCAGAAGGGAATGAGACAAAGCCCAGGAGCTGGTGTGAAAGTGAAGCAGGGCCTGCGTAGAGTCTGCGCCAAGTCCTCAAGTCGGGTAGAGTCTGGACTGTCCCGAGAGGGATGGAGATAGGGCTTGAACTCATAGCTCAAGGGCAACCCCGAAGCCTGGGTGGGAGCAGACCCGGACACAGGCATGGGTGAACCGGGTGGCTGCCTGAGGCCTAGACAAAAAGGGGGCCTGAAAATGAAAATAAAAAATTACAATTGCAAAAAAAAGTTGTAATATTGTGCATATATGGGGCTGGCAATGTTATCGGTTGAGAATGAACTATTTAAAGACATTGATGCCACAGATGTGATAAAGACTTTTGCAACAAAACCAGAAAAACCATTATCTCTGGCAAAACGGGGCCCGATACTAAAAGTTCCCCCGGGGCTGCCAGGAGTCTAGGGAGGACACTGGGTGGGAGCAACACGGGAGCCCATGGGTGTTTGTACACACCACGGCGTTTGATCCTTGTTAATCTACCGCACCTTAAAAATTCATGTCTCTGGCCAGCAAATTGCCCACGGAGCCTTCTCTGCCTCCTTTATCATGCGGTGGGCTGCTCTCTGTGCCAGGGAGCCCTGCAAGCCCTCTGTGCCCAGAGGAGAGGAGAGAGGGGGAGATGCAGGAGGAGGGAGATGTGAATGGGAAGAGGTTGACTTTTAACCTCCTGCCACGGATCACTTTCCCTGCTAAGGGCTGACCTCTCACTGGGGCCTCAGGGGACCCTCCTCCACTACAAAGCCATCCATCTAATTTCTGCAGCATCTGCCTTGATGGAGAGGCCCCGTCTTCTGAGCCCCAGGACTCCCCGTGGAACGACTGCACCTATCCGCTCGTGGGGTGCACGGCCGGGAGACGGAGGGGGATTAGACAGCCTCCCACTGAACTGCAGAAGACCCTGGAGCCTGGTGCTTTCCTTAGCTATATCCTTTTTACATACCAGTATGGACCCCAATGAGAGCGGGTCCCCACGGTGCACGGACACAGCCCCCACCAGCACAGACAGACAAAGCAGAGGGATTATCTCCACGGTGCACCTGGGAAACCGAGGCACAGAGCAATGACCAGGGTCATGCCAGAAAGTCTGTGGCAGCACCTGGAGCTATGTCCAGGTGAGTGATGTCCCCAGTCTAGTACTAGTCCTTGAAGCAACTAGGCCCTGCAGCAGGAGAGATGGAGAAACATTTCTTTTGGTAAAAAATTGCTTCAGAAATGCAAGTTTGAGGGGCACTGAGGTCCAACTCGGCAGAATTGGTGCAGAAATGTCTTGTTTTGACACAGGGCTTTTCTGGCTTGGTTTATTCTGAAATGGACCTGAGAGCGATTTCTAAAGAGAAGTATTTTGTGCGGGATCCGTGGACCCATGGGCGCTGGACCTGCCTCCCTTTTCCCTCATTGGCTTTGGCCGTGGGGCTCGCAGAGTGCCAGGTCTAGGCGGATGCTTGTCGGGGAGGCAACCACAGTAGCTGTCCCATTTCAGTGTCCCTAAGGCTCCCCCATGAGTTGAGAGAGAAACAGGCCAGGACCGACATGACCAGTGCAACCCTCCCCGTGCGGGGCCCTGGGACCATCTGGATCTCAGCCCGGCGCTGGTGCTTGTCCTGGCCACAGACCCCGGAGATCGGGGCCCTGGTCACTGCCCAGCCTGAACTGCTGCACAGCGTTTCTCCGCACCATAAAAGACCTGCTGCCTTCAGCCACCCCCTTACACAGACAGTTTGAGAGCCCCCCGGGGCCCTTCGGCACAGAAGTGACTGTATAAATACTCACTGCGGGATCCTTAGTGGCTCTATTGCCTCGCCCCAGTCGCTCGCTGCTTTAGAGGACGCGCAGCGTTTCCCACCATGGATTGCATTACTCTACACGACCTGTGCCCCCCTAATTCAACCCAGGCCTCCAGCTGACAGGAGCCTGCGATAAGGAAAGGCGACATGAAAGCGTTTGCTTATCAGCAGCCGAGGTCTTCCCTGGACATGCTTCTAGCACCCCAGCCCCGGCCCCCTGCTATCTGTTGCTGGGCCCTAATGGCTTCATTTCCCTGCCGCTCACCCTCCCCATGGCGCACGCTCCCCAGTTTGCCCCAGGCTCACTGGTGGCCCGGCTCCGTGTTCAGCCCATCTCCCTAATTTCCATCCTCGGGGCTTCTTGCCATCCCAGTGCCTCCCTGCTCGGGGCAGAGTCCTTCAGTGAATAGCTGGGTGCTCTTTCCTGGCAGCACGCAGGGATACCTATGGCGTGGGCAGAAACACGTGCCTCTGCCTCTGTGCTACCCCTTGCAGAGGCAGATCAGACACCACCCAGCCCAGGAGACAGGCACAAAGGCACTTGTAGCCTGTGGGCAGCTGCAGGGACTGAAATAATCCCTTGGTATGATTTACAGTGCCCTGTGCCAGCCTCTCCCCTGGCTTCATTCAATCCAGTATCCCCCCTGTCCCATGCCATGTGCTAGAGGCATGGCACCTATGTGTCCCCTCCACTCCTGGACATGCCCAGCTTGTCATACTCATAGAAAATGAGGGTTGACGGGACCTCAGGAGGTCACGTCTAGTCTAACTCCCTGCTTCAAGCAGGACCACATCGAACTACATCATCCCAGCCAAAGCTTTGGGTACCTGGGTCTTAAAAACCTCCAGGGATGGAGATGCCACCACCTCTCTGGGTAGCCTCTTCCAGTGCTTCACTACACTCCTCGTGGGAAAGTTTTTCCTAAAATCCAACCTCAGCTTGTGGGTCTTGTGAACCCAGCATTCATTCCTGCCTGTGGCAGGGGGTCAGGCTAGATGATCTGTTCAGGTCCCTCCTGCCCCTGGCTACTATAAAACTATGAATCGATGAAACTTCCCTCGCTGCAGCTTGAGCCCATTGCTCCTTGTCACCTAGGCCAGGGCGTCGGAGGGGGCAGTGCGAGGCTGCTCGTGGCAGTGAGGGGGATGCCAGCCCAGCTCGTGGTGGGGCAGCAGCCGGGCCCACTCCCCGGTCCTGTTGCACTCCCAGGCTCTGCTCGCCGGGGCTCTGCAGCCAGTGTTTGCAGCTCACGTTAGGGGATCCTCCTGCCCTTGAGTCAGTAGTTAGTGATCTGGAGTGGCGGATGCCTGGGCCTAGGAGCTGGCTGTGCCATGCAGGGGCAGCATGCTGCATTGGCCTGGGCAGTCTGACCTGGGACGTGCCTGCTCTGCTGAGGACCCCGGGGTGAAGCATACATTGAGGAGGGAGGTACAGAAATCACCGAAACCCCACCAGGCTGCAGCTCAGCCGTGGCCAGCTCCATACTACGGCCAAGGCCTCTTGCCTTTTCCTCCCAGCATTTCCCAGACAAGAAGGCTGAAGCCAGCACTGGCTGACAGGCTCAGCGGGGATACGGCATTCACAGCACAGGGACCTGTGCTCACCCCAGGGCCCTGAGGACATGTGTGCACCAGAGGGACATGCCGGGGGGTGGCCTGGCACGCGTGTACCCCAACGGGGGAGTGGGGCTTCCCCTAGCAGCACCGGGCATGTGCCAATAAGCCTGATGGAGACGGATGGCATTGGTGCATGCCAGGGCTGCTGGAGGCAACCTCCCCACACCCATCACTGCATTGTACATGGGTCCTAAAAGCCATGTCCTGAATGCAAATGAATGAATTGCAGCCGAGTCCTTATTCTGGGGCTGTATTCGTTCTCTCTCCCCACTCCGGACCTCTCCCAGTTCAATTAGGCGCAATCAGGTTCCCACCCGCTATGTGACACTGATGGGCTGGAGGTGACGCTGCCGAGAGATGGCAGCTGCCGAGCTTCCTTCACAGGCAGATTGGTTGCAATAGATGCAGAGGACGGCGGGGAGCAATTCACCTGCGGTTTGGGTGCAGGGTCCCAGGGCAGGGATGCAAGGACCAGGGGCGGCAGATCTCTCGCTCTCCCAGTGTGCCCGTGGCATTTTCTCTGCAGCGTGTGAGCCTGATGGCTGGGGAATGAGAAGCTGGTTGCATTTCTCCACAACCAGCCACACAGCTGATGAAAAAACCCAGATCCAGCAAGGTCTGAGATGCTCCTTCCACTTTGCACCTGTTGTTTCATTAAGCGTTGGGCCGAGGCTACCGTACTGCTCCGGTTTGTTTTCCCGCCCTGAACACGACAGATTTTGGGGTGGAATTTAATGCGGACCCCAGCGATGGCTGAACTCATGGTTACCCAAAAGCAAGGTCTGTGCCTGGACAGGGGGTGCTGCACTAGCCAAGGGGAAGAGGGCAGGTCCCACGGTGCTGCCAGAGCCTCCGTGGCAAGGAGGCCACTTGGAAGAAGGACCCAGTTTCTCCCACCAGGTTGCAATGGGAGCCAGGGCGAGAGTGAGTGAGCCCCCACGGGAGGGGAGAGCTGGGCATCCCCTGGTCTCTGGGGAGTCGCTTCCCCTCTGGCAGTGCCCCTGACATGATAAGTCCCTCAGGCCTTATCCTTGCCACCTGCACGCTGTCAGCAGCTTCCTTCCTCGCCTCATCCGGTTGCCCTAAGGGGCAGAGCTGATCCCCTCCGTCTGCATTGCACAGCATCAGGCTGGCCGTGCCGCCAGCGTTCGTGGCAGCGCAGCACCCGTCACACTTCCCCTGGAGCAGGGCGAGCCGTGGATCTGAGCTGGAGACAGGGTCAAGGCAGCCCTTCCAGGCTATGCTAGGTAAAGTATGGTGGCTCCAAGCTCCTTGCCCCCCTGGGTTTCTGGAGCCCTGCTCAGCCCCCGGGGAGAGTGGGAAAGTCACCGTGCACAGTGGGTTTGCCCCTGTCCCTAATGCCGCTACCCTCCGTGGGCGTGCCTCTCACTGCAGAGCCGACATAGGGGCCGCAGCAGGGAAGACGTGTGAACAGGTGATTAAAAGGGAGGTTGTTAGGGCCCAGGAGAGGTCTGGGCCTCCAGGCTGGCTCACGAGCCACAGGTCTTCCCTCTCTCCTGTCCCAAAAGGACCCAAGGGGCCATGGAGAGACCGGCCCTGGAGTGTGCCACAGGCCAGAAGAGGTGGGGCATGATCCCCTGCCATTTGCCTTGACACAGGCCCCCCAGGCAGCCTCAGCAGTAAATCCAGAGCAACCCCATCACATGCCAAGCACGTTGGAGCTGAGATGCAGCAGCGATCAGCCTCGGCACACCTTCTGCAGGTGACGATCAGACCGGCAACCCCCAGCCATGAGCAATGAGGGCTTTGATGTGGCAGGGAAAGCCCTGTTTGAGGCCTGATCTCTCTCCTCTTTTCCGGTGTGATGGAGGAATGCAGGAAAACGCACTTTCCAGAGGGTCCCTGGACATATTCGTGTCACGCACAATACCAAGCAAGAGGCCTCCCTGCCCGTGACTAATTGGGACATGCCGTGGGGGCCTTGGGATGGGGCATCGGCTACATCTCAGCACTCCTACCTCAACAACCCAGGGAAGGGCCCGGGGGGTTGACAAGGAAAACACCACCGGCTGCCTGAAAAGACTCTGGGGCTGGCTTGTTGGAAAGCAATTTGAGGGCCCCGGAGGAACCCGCGGGGCACCTGGGGGTCTCTGCAGGGGAGGGATGGAGCGGTTGTATGTTCCTGGACTCAGATGCCCGCCCGACTGGTACACGCCGGGGAAGGACTTTGTCAGCCCCGGGGAGAGGAAATCTAAGCCTGACCCCACTTCTCCCACCATGCTGAACTGGAGCCAGGGAAGAGGACGCTATCTGATAGCTCAGAGCTACCAGACTGGAACGGCTGGCCCCGTCGCCTCCTCCGTCCCCCACAATAGCAAGACGCGAGCTCTTCAGACAAAGCCCAGCACAACGCATGGATAAGAGGAGACCGAGTGCAGCTTGCTTGGGGCTCTGTCTTCCCGGGACGTTGGGAGGGTTTCCTCCTCTTAAAAACCTTCAGGGTTGCTCTCACAAGCTAAGCGGTCTGGGGTCTGGTGGTTCGCCCTGGGCTCAGGGGGCTGTGGGAAGACAGGTGAGGGACCCCCCGCAGTTCAGTCGAGCGGGGAGGCCGAAAACCGGGGACCAGGTTCGTCCGAGGATGCATTTCATCCACTAGGTTACACATGAGTTCAGACCACTGTTCATCACTAAACTCCTTCCCTCCACATCGGAGGCAAAGAGGACGCGGGTTCGGGGCTGGGCCCTGGGTCCTTTTGCTGCTCTGCTACAGACTTTGTGTGTGCCCCTGAGCATGTCCCTTAGGACCAGATCCAAAATATGTGGAACTGAAGCACCAGCATCCCAGAGAGCAGTGCACGGAGGCTATAAGGGAGCCTGGGAGGCCTTGAGCTTTTGCTAGTAAGGATGCTTAGGCCGCTCACGTTCTGCTGCTGGACGTGCCCAGATGCGCTGCCGAGTTGTCCTCGGGCTCCATCTCCGTGCGCACCTCCTCTCGCCGGACAAGAGCTGAGCATCTCAGCACCTAAAGCTCTGGGGTTTCTCCCATGCAGCAGCCCAGCCCCCACTTCCCCAGAAGGGCCCGATCCAGCAGGAGCCTTCTGAGTCGTTCTGGAGATTTCGTCGGGACTGTTTCTTCTCCTCACTTTGTGTTGCAAGGATTGACCTCAATGCACCGCCGCTCCGAGAGCAAGGTGCACCCAGTGACTCAGGAGCTACCCTGGAGCGCGCGAGATCCACCCAGCACCTTGCTCCGTCACCGACTTCCCGCACGAAATTGGACCTACTGTTTTTGTGCCTCCATGCTCCATCTGTAAAATGGGGATGATACCCTTTCCCTACCTCACCAGGGTGCAATGAGGCAGCTGGATGCTAGGGGAGCTTCACGCTATAGATCCTAAGCACCTGAAGCTTCCCTTGACTTCAGTGGGAGTTACTGATCCCTGCTCCTCCAACAATAATGTCCCGTCCCTAGTGAATGGCACGCTTGCACGTTCCCGTACCCGAGGAAAAATGCTGCAGTGTTTGGTTTGTAAAATGCACTCTGGAATATGCTTAATTTTTAAAGAGTCCTATTCAGACTACATTTTGGAAAATCTTTTTAAAAGTACATCTGTGGAAAAAAGCATAAAGCTTGGGGCCTCGGGCCTCAGCTGATAGGAATATGGGACCGCCAGAGCGATCCTGGAAAGCGCTGTATGAAGTTCTTTCTCTGACTAGACATCTGGCTAAAAAAAGAGAGCTGGGGAAAGGGCTGAAGTGACTGGTGGGCTCGAGCTGAATCTGGGGAGTAGTTTCAGCCAGACAAAACACAGGCCAACAATTTCTTGAACTATCAAAACTTTCCACAGAGACATTTTGTGAATGAAACATTCCAGTTTGGCGAGGCAGGAGCTGTTTGAACCACCAGTTTTACAGGATGCTCTGGATTTGGAAATGGCCTTTTTTGTTCTTGAAAGGATCACTGTGACTTATAAACCTAAGAAATAAATAAATACATAAATAATGGGGTTCCCAGTCTAATGCTGTGCTCCAGATTCAATGGAAAGGAGTTCTTCCCTTCCGTTTCACCAAAAAGGCTCAGACTTGTTCAGCCTAACTGGTTTTTTTCTCCCGATATTTTTGGGTTCAGCAGCAACCCTGGGAAGCCCACGTTTCTCCCAGGTCTGTTCCTGAGCCCAGCCCCTTGCTGTTGCAGACAACCGCAGCCTGGCATCCACTTCAGAAATGCTTGTGGAGATCAGTGCTTCTCCCCAGCAGCTGGGGATATCGCCCTGGGACTAGCCAATGTCCCTTTTAATTGTGTTTGATCTTGCAATCAGGCTGGGAGCCGTCCTTGGAAAAACCTGCACAAACTTTGCCTCCTTGGCTGTGGCTTGGGGATGCCAAGAGAGGTGATTTAGTCTTTCAGGCTCAGCCATGTGCTCCTGGTTACGCGGGCCACGTGCCAGCGCTGGTCCTTGGATGACGTTAGGTTTGCAAAGAAGCTGCAAAATTTGATTTTGATTTGGTATGTGCCAGCCGACCAGGGGGCATGGGGGGCGCCTCTCTGATGCACTGCAAACATAAGCCATCTATTTATATTTATATAAACAGATTATTTATACGCAGTGATATAAACTGATCTACTTTATCTATGTGATATAAAATGTCTTTTGATACCATACGTATTATTTATATGCAGTGATATAAATAGATGTAATCTAAAGCACTCACGGCGGGGGAGGTTTATGCTCCAAGCCAGGGTCTGATGAAGGGAAGGGGAGGCCGAAGAGAGAAGAGGGGAAGGGGAGCAGTAGAAGGTCAAGGAGATGGGACAGGAGAGCAGTGGAGTCAGGATCAGGAGCCCAGTGTACGAATCCTGCCTCCCAGCACTACGCTCCAAGCACGACCCACCTTCCCTGCTTGCCCCAGTCTTCCCCGGCCCCCCGGGTTGGGAGGGGGCATGCTTCGTCTCTGAAGAGCCTGCATTGCACAGCAGCGGACAGACTCAGCGGATAACCTCCGTGTTACTGACTTCCACGGAGATACCACTAGCACGAACCTGCTGGGCTCCTGGTGCGCGTCTACATGAGATGCTAACTGCGCAGTAACCGAATACCACGGCGCAGTAGCGTGCCAGACAAAAACCGTGCTAATATGCCCCTGCGCAGTAGTATTCGGCCACTGTGCAGTTAGCATCATTAAAAATCTGAGTGTCGGCACTGCCGTGCAATAATGCAAGTTCCTGCGCACTGATTTAGTACTTGGTTAACCAAGTAGTAAACTTAATGCGCAGTAACTACGGTGCATTGATGGATGTGTAGACATGCCCCCATCTGAAGCCTCTTACTTGCCCTTCCTGGCAACTGGAACAGCGCCTCGTACCCTTGAGCCTCCCCTGGGCTTCCCCGCGCTCCGCAATGCTGTTCGCCCAGGCGCATGCACCTCTCCAGCTCTCCTGCCACCTTGCTTCCCTCGAGCGTGCAGACCGCACTTCCACCTGGAGTCTGGGGACGTCTGCCGCTCTCCCAAAGGCAGTGGCTATGTGCACACAGCCGTACCCAGGCCCTGGCCCCAGCGCTGCGAGTGCCTCTGCAGCTTGTTGCAGAAAAGGTTACCAAAGGATTTTGCTGCTTGTATTGCATCGATTTGCATGGGGCCACAACCCAGAGCTGCTCTGTGGGACGTCTGTCATCCAGCCATGCCTGGCAGCCCCGGCCAACCTTCAACTAGAGCAATGGTGATTGCTTCTCAGCCTTTGGGCTAGATAGACTAGGGGCATCTGAACCCTAAGGCCTCTGCGCCTGGAGCTTGCACGTTGGATGTCTGCCTGGATTTGGAGCCCCAGACTGATGGGTCTGGGAGGGAGGATGCTTGCCCGGTGGCAGAGCCGCACAGACTTGACAGCTGACATTTGGATTTTGGAGCTTGACTCTTCGGCTTTGCCCAGTTGAATTAGGAACTGATTTGGCCTTGAAGAAGGTTTAGAAAAAAATCCTTGAGTGAGAGAAATACTTAAGGCTCCTCGTTCAAAGGCATGAGGCAACTTGAGGAGATGGATTAAGACGCGCTCTTTCATGAGTCGGGTGCAAGGGAGACCCTGTAACACGTGCTCCTCTGTTATTCCTATAAGCAGCTGTGTAGTCCCAGCACAGGCAGGGCCTTTTAACCGTGCTCTGAGCAGGGTTAGGCCAAGCCACACATAAAATGCTGCCCCGAGACGGGTCTGTACCAGCGCTGCTACCACCATGAAACCTGCGCTGGGGGGAGAAACAGGAGGAAATCTGAGCTGAGTGTAGGCAGCGGAGCGGCTGGACACAGTCTGGCAGCCCGCTAGATGGCACTGCAGCTTCAAAAACAGCTGCTGCTCCCCGAGGAGGAAGGGAAAGTGGCTACAGACTCACCTGACTGCTATTGCATCTATAGCAAGGATGCTGGGGAGCTGACGGAGCAGCCTTTCCAAGCCAGGGACAAGACCTCTGCTGACCCATAAGCATCTCTTATAGTTTACATACCACTTTAACCCCAGGGGAGGCTCGATTTTGTTGGAAGCATCAGCTAGCGAGTCATGCAAAGGATGGGGAGTCAGGATTTCTGCAGGCTGGTCCTTTCTCTGTGTGGAAAAGCTCATCAGGGCTTGTGCTTCCCCATCTGGACAGCAGCGGGGATGGCTGGTGTCTTCAAGGCTCTTGGCACCGTACAGTTCAAGTGCTGTGGGCCTGCAGCCATCTCTGGGTGGAGCTGGCACGGGGAAGCCTGGGAGCTTGTTGCACAGCGTGGGAGGAAGAGCTGGGCACCTGTTGGGGCTCGAGCACCGATTCCCAGAGCGGTCCGTGACCAGCCCTCCCTGATCGCCTCTGCATGAGGCACAGTGAGCAGCTCTCAGCCTGCAAAAAGCCTCCTGCTTCAGGCCATTTGCCCGCTGCTGAGACACTGGGCTCTGGGGGACCCATAATGGCCTGGCTGGACACTGAGGGGGTCCCAGCCACTGAGCCGGGTGGAGGTGACTGTGGCTCACGTTGGCTCCTGAAGCAGGTGTGTGAAGCTGCCGGGTGCAGCAGAGACCCCAGGACCGCTGAGGTGGGGGAGACAGGGACTTAAAAGTGAACCAGCCACCTGACCCCACTCCTTTCCACCCGGCTGGGAGACACCAGCACCGAGCTCCCACGCGGCTCACAACCCTGCTGAACCGAGGCCGAGAGGGAGCCAGCAGAGCCTGAGGCTGCATAGCCAAGGAACGAAGATG